>NC_035436.2:195445249-195719326 GCF_002127325.2 Helianthus annuus | reverse complement strand
GGGCCTTTCGAACTGCTTATAAAACCACTATAGGCACGACCCCATATAAGCTCGTCTATGGAAAAGTTGTCACTTGCCAGTAGAAATAGCTCACAGAGCCTACTGGGCAATAAAATGTAAACTTAGACTTAGAAACTGCCGGTAAAAATCGATTTTGTCAAATGAATGAATTAGACGAACTAAGGAATTATGCATATTCTAACTCTGAAATTTATAAGGAAAGAATGAAAAATTTACATGATAAATATATTAAGTCTAATGAATTTCGGGTAGGAGATCAAGTTCTATTGTTTAATTCACGACTTCGATTATTTCCTGGTAAACTAAAATCTAGGTGGTCAGGACCTTTTTCCGTCACCCATGTTTTTCCTCACGGTGCTGTAGAAATTAAAGCTCGAAATGGGATACCATTTAAAGTCAATGGCCAACGGCTGAAACTCTACCGAGGATCCATTGAGGATGAGGAAGAGGAGATCTCGCTTCAAACGGTTAACGAATAAACTCAACATCATACCCGACATGTTACGAACAGGCAAGTGTACGTCAAAAACAACCGGTAAGTCTTCTAACCATCTGCGGAAAAAGGGGCATGCACACGAGCACAAAAAAAAAAAAAAAACTTTGCTCGGCACGGGGCCGTGTCCGCTGAACACGGGGCCGTGTCGAGGCAACTGTCGGGATAAAACCCTCTTTCAATACAGTTACCTCATTCCACACGCCCCGTTTTGCCGAAAACGCTCTGGTTCCAGGCGATTTTCCGCAGATTTCCGACGTCACTACCACGTTTAACAACATCAAGGTATGATTCTATCATCTTTAGTAGTTAGATTAGTTACTTGCATGTAGTTAAAACATCAAAAACTGGGGAAAAATCTAGGGTTCTTCGTGTTCATCCGGATCGAACTTCAAATTTTTGATGCAATCTGTTAGTAGTAGTTTAGATTAGTGTAGTAGAAAGTAAATAAACATGTATTGTTGATAGATTCGTTCGATTTCCTACTAAAACCCCAAACCCTTGTTTTTGAACCGAAAAAGACGAAATTGGAAGGGTAAATGGTTTGTTTTGGGAAAAAAGACACTTAGGGTTTCATTTTCGGGGGAAACCGCAACTATTGGGCTAAAAATTTTCAGGTTTTCGGAACCGGGACGAAAAATGAAGTTTTTGGGTTACAGACGCCTGGACACGGGGCCGTGTCCGCTGAACACGGGGCCGTGTCCAGCCCACTGTCTGCAGTTTCTTTAAAAATCTTTTTGTTTCGTACTAACTTTTGGTGTATTCTTTCAGATGTCAAAGTTCACAAGGTTCAATGCAAGCGAACTCGATGCTAGGGCGCGATATGAAATACTCCAAACAAGACCCGAGGAGTACCCTAGGCGAGCATGTACGGACTTGTTAACCATGGTGAACCAACTAGACCGATTCAACAACATCGTGACAGGGCCACTAGCAGTTGCATTGAACACTCGGCTTCGGTCGGTGCATCAATGCACAATGGAGTTTTATAGTACTTTCGCTTTCAATTCGAGGTGTGACCCGTTTGACAATGAAGGGGTCGTATTTTGGTGTGGCGGGACAACATACTCAATCTCCATGGCACAGTTTGGATCTATAATAGAACTATACGGTGAAGAGGAATCGGGAAATGAGGAGAACACTGGGGGATTACGAGACTTGGATGAGACCGAACGTCAAGCCGCATGGGCTCAAATCGGTGAAGGAATCTACAACCCTAGCAGCACTAAGAGTACCAAACTGAGGGACCCGCTATACCGCTACATTCACAGGCTCCTCACCTACTCGCTGAACCAGCGTCACGACAGTAGTGGCGTTGTGGGGTTGAAAGATTTGGTTGTCCTTCACTGCATCCACAACCGAAAGCCTCTCGATGTTCCATATCTCCTGTTGCGAAACATGCATCTCAATCGCCTTGCTCGCGCTCCAACACCTATCTTCTTTGGGGGATGGGTGTACCGTCTTTTTAAGCATTTCACGAGAATTCCGAGGTCCTTTGAAAGAAGTCCATGGTCGGGACGAGTTGACTACCACATTTGCCGAGCCATGAACTTACTTTATGAGGCGGAAGACGGGACGATGAGCTTCCAAAGGACACAAGGCTATGCATGGAACCCACAGGAAGCCCTAGTTCTTCACGCACCACCTCCCCACTACCAGTACCAACCCCATGGTGATCCGGGTCAATCCTCCTCACAAGGAGGCGGTTTTCCTAACTTTCAAAGCTTACATGATCTTTTGCAGGAAAACCTCATGTGTACCAGGAACACCTACAACCTCGCCAACAACACATACCACCGGGTTGGAGCTATTGAACGCAACATCAACGATATACAAGACGATATCGGTAGCATCCGGGAGTACATGGCGGGGCATGGGGATGGAGGTGATGATAGCGATGAAGACATGGACGTTTGAAGGGATAAGGAACGGGTTGATGGTGAGCCCACAGGTTTAAGTACCATTTTCTATCGAACAATTTATGGCCTGCGTGCCACTTGTTGAACAATTTACTTTCCTGAACTACTTTTTATTTCCGTTTTATTTTTCTACTTTATACTTGGAGACAATTAACTATGGTAATGTAGGATGTTTTATGTTTGCTTGGTGTGGTATTGAGTGATGAAACAGGTACAATGCAAGGGTTAGAGTGCTAAACCTTAGCGCTTACAGGCCCAAAATGGAGAAACCGGGAGACGAAACCTGTTTTTCAGGCTCACAGACTGTCCACACGGGGACGTGTCCAGCCGACACGCCCCCGTGTTCATCTTCCAGACCTGCTTTTTGGTTACTGACCTGCAATTATTTGCCAGACACGGGGCCGTGTCTAACCAACACGCCCCCGTGTTCACCTTCTGTAAGTTTTCGATACTGGCAGTTCAACACGGGGTCGTGTCCAGCGAACACGGGGCCGTGTCCAGACTGCCAGTAACATAAATCTTTGCTTTTTAACACCACATTACACATCCAATCAACCTAAAAATTTATTTTTGGGACACATTGAGGACAATGTGTAATTTAAGTGTGAGGGGGGAAGCTAACACTTTGAAATTTTGCAAGTCCTAACAACAAGCCTTACACAAAACTCTATTGGAACCGCTAAACACCCCAAATTTTTTACAAAAAAAAATTTCATTTTTTTTTACTTGTCTAAAGTTTAAGTTAGGAATCACAAGATTAATAAGGTTATATTTTTATAAAATTTACAACCAAGAGCGTCGTGATAACAAGAACCAACATAGGAAAATTATGAAACGGCATAACAAGTCTCGTTAAAATTTGATTATATATACTTGATCACATTAAAAACCCATTCCCACAAAAGTGAGTTTTGAGCCTTTATTGAGCATACAAATTTACATCTTTAGACTAAATGCTCATTTTCCGTTTCTTGTGTGAATAGCCGCTTGGTTCTTACAACTCTAGAACTTGCCACGACGATTCATTCCCGGTCCTTACCAACTTAAACCCAAGTAAGTAAATGATGGAGGCATTAGGACTAACCATTTTTCTTTCTACACCATTATTTTTCATTTTTTTTACCACCTACCCAAAATCCCCCTAGTTAACCCCTTTGAGCCTAAACCTTTCGTTTCTTTACCCTAAACCCTTTTTACCCACCAAAAACCCTTTTTATTTTTCACCCTTTATTTTAGTAACAAGCTCGGTTTTTCGCAAGCTCGTTCTTTTATGTGACTGAAAAAAAAATATATATATATATGATGATGAAGTTAAAAACAAACAAAGCTATGCAAACAAAAGCTTGTTTGGAGAAATACTGCAAAATAAAAAAGTCACTAAAAACAAAGTGTGTTACGAAAACCGATGCTTTTTACGTTTTTCGCCCTTTTACTAACCATTAACCCAACCACCCACCTTTAACCCAAGCCTAACCCTTCACCCAAAAAAGTCCTCTTGATATTTACAAAGGTATAAAGTTAAAAAGGAGGAGGATTGATTGCTTGGCAAGCCTATGGAAGGCGTAAGTTCCATGCCGCTCTCGAGTGATTCACTAAAAAAATACACCTTCGGCCGAGTGTTGAGTGATTTCTCCCGTGAGGTATGTGAACTTGTATATAAATGAAATTTAAAAAAAAAGGCATGTTATGCCCAAATAAGTAATTTATCCTATGAAACGTTCTAAATAAATCATAACGAATAGGATTGTAAATAAATAAAAATAAAACCCAAAAAGATCTTGGATTCCCGACACTCTATGACAAGCCAAAAACCTTCTCTTCTACCCATTCCATTTGGGAGTGTAAGCCACATTTAAAGAGTTTTGCTTGAGGACAAGCAAAAGTTCAAGTGTGGGGGCATTTGATGTGTGTAAAATGCAACATATAAATGACATCAATTAAGGCATAAAACTAACCCTTTTTAAGTACTAATGTTGGAAAAAGAGTGTTTTTGTCTTCCTTTTGTATTTTCAGGATGAAATGAGCTCAAATTCACAAAAGAAGCAAAAAGACAGCTAATTCTAACAAAAATACAAGAAAAGGAATAAAAGTAGACTGCCCGAACCCTCAACGGCATCTCCCCAAGCAAAGAAGAGAAAACAGAAGCCTGAACACGCCCCGTGCTCAGCCAGCACGGGGCCGTGCCCAAGAAGCAGCAGAAAAGACAAACCTGTAGAAGCTTCTATTGCCCACCACGGGGCCGTGTCCAGTGAGCACGGGGGCGTGGTGAAAGTACAGCAGGCGCATTAATTGTAATTGCGAATTACATTAATGAAGAGAGATAGTGTCAGACGGGCACGGGGGCGTGTCCAGCGGACACGGGGCCGTGCCCAGCCTTCTGTTCAGCCTATAAATAGGAGTGCTTGGTTTCATTCCAACTCATCCCTTGGCACACCACCTCTCTCACACTTCATCCACCACCCACCACCACCATAACACCATCATCCACCACCATCATCCATTGTCCATCGTAGAGTGTGTGAGTCGTCTCGGGATCCAAGATTGATAGTAAGAGTTCTTGACAATCAAGGCCATGTTTGCCTAAGTCTCTTACATCACTTGGTGAAGACAAGTGTTTAGTATAATACTTTTTATTTTTAATCTTTTGCACTTTTTATTTGGTTTTGTATTAATGACTTTAATAACTAGTTGCTTATGTTGAAGGTGATCTTTGCTTATCGTTTGTCCGTGGTGTCTTGGCATTATTTTACTGTCTATATAAAATAAAAGATTTTCACCATTCATATCTCCACGGTCTATATGGAGGTATGTTGGCTACCTGGTCGGGGGTTAAGGGAACGGTTTGGTAAGGGTCTTGCCCTTGTTCAGCGTTTAGAGGTCCTGCAAGGGACCTGGGTCAAATTTAGTAGGATCTCCTTCAATGCCCATAGGTATTGGATGGCGGGGATCCAAACTCTTTGACCCCCTCATAAGTTAACTACTATTAATACTATAACCCGGCTATTTAGGACTGTATCCCTGCTGACTCAGACTACTTAGCCGAGGGTAACGTCACCGCCAAAAGCGGGGCCTACCATAATTTGCATTAATAACTTAATTCATTATCTTCCAATAATCCAACCCTTTAGGATTGTATCCTTGCTGACTCAAACTACTGGGTTGAGGGTAACGTCGCCTTCCAAAGAGGGGCCTACTACAATAACTAAGATAATCTCTTAAACAAGTGCAAAAGTGCGAAAATAATCAAAGGTTATACTAATACACGAGTCGGATCCAAGTGATTCATCTTGTCTATCTGTTTTTATTTTTATTTTATTTTTCAGCAGCATTTAGTTAGTTTTTATTTTCTTAGTTAAAAACATTTTTTTCTAACTTTTGATTTGATTAGACGTTGAGGATAAACCGGTATTAAAAGCTCTTGTGTCCTTGGACGACCTCGGTATCTTACCAACACTATACTACGTCCACGATGGGTGCACTTGCCTATATGTGTGTTTAGTGTTAGTGAATATCGTGTTTTATAAATTTAAAACTTGGCTAAAGGTGTAAAAAGGGGCTTAATTATATATATCTAAATTATATTACACTACACACGCATCATGTTTTATATTCATAGTTCTACGATAGTGTGTTTGAAGTTTTATGGACTGTTAGGGTTTGGATATTGTGGTTTAGTGATCTTTAACATGTTATTTATGGGTTTTGAATGTGTTTTATGACTGAAATTGTGGTCTTTTATGACTTTTTACAGTTTGTAGGAAAAATGGACTTTGTAGCCGAACCCCATCCTATATATATACATAATACAACTAACTAAATTAACTAACTGTGTTTAATAATCATCTACCTTCAAATTCCAATCACAAATAGCAGTCACACTTTGTTTGTTAGAAGACTCCTCTTCAAAGTGAAGATAAGCAACAACATCATCCCGGAGTCGAAAAGCAACAGAAAAACATTTGAATGCTAGCCTCTTTCAAAATGTCATCCAGATGCTGAAGAAAAGCAGCAACTTCACCCAACACCCGCAATATCAGACGTTCAGAAGAAGCTGCTGAAGCCTTCAATTTAGAATCTACTGAAGGCTCTTTAAGCTTTGACTCAACATCTTCCCTAGCAGTTGTTATAAAAATAAGAAGAAGAAAAAAAGTATATGAAAAGTTACAAATTAAAATATAACAAGCCGCAATAAGAACAGTTCTAAATCGTCCTATGTATACCTCCGCAAGACAAGCCATAACGATGGAAAGAATATAGCAGGTGCCCAAGAAGTTGGTTACATGGTTGGCTGCTTCATCTATTTCATAATGCATTACCCATTAAAATGAGTCGCAAAGTTCACCGCCAATCCTAAATTTGCCCTGTTTTCGAATGCAAATGTTGCTGGAGCACAAAGACGGTCATATAATTAGCAAGTAGTAACATAATACTCTATTTGTAATTCTTCTTTATGTTTGACCCGTTCAATTGTTTTTATTTACATTCAACACATGCCATCTCTTAACTTCTTTTTCGTTAAACTGATTTTGTTATCTAACCATTTGACTCGTTTTATTTGTATACTTCTTTTAGTAGCTATTCGATCGATTAGTTATCGGTGAATCCTTTGTTTGACTATTACCCATTTTCCAATTTTTTATTTGTTTTGTTGAATTTTGTGTTACCGATGTCGGTCCGATTCGGTATAGTTGTGTTCCAGGGTCTTATATTTGTAATTTATGTTGTTTTTAGAAAGATGTGAGATGACATCAGCCCGTGCGTTGTGATTCCCATAATGTATGAATGTTTTACTATAACTTGATTCCATTCGGTTAATGTATATGTTACCTTTGATGTAAGAAAAGGTAATCTGGTCTTTAAAGAAAATATAAAACTCAAAGTTCATCCCCATGCAGAGGCCCCCCAAAGTTCTACAAGGATGATAAATCCACAGTAATTTAATGTCTTAAAATGCTTTTAATGAAGCAACAAAGAGGAGCAATATAACTATATAAATAAGAGTTCTTAAGTATTTTTGTAAAACCATGAACATTGATGTGGCCCTACTCTTCTAATCCACCAAATTCATGCAAATGAATGATTAAGATGCTAATGATCTAATATAGAAATCTGAAAACCCTTTCAAAATCAACAATCTACAGCAGTGTAAAACAGTAAGTCCAGACCGAAGCCATATAAACATGAACACATCAAAAATCAACGAATGGCAATAAATAAACCAACAACTAAGTGGAATATAAACTGTATATGATTCGACCGTTTGATCGAATTATTGAAAGGAGTTTTCTACACATTAAATTATTAAAAATGTCTAGTAAAATGTTTTCATATTTATTGGATCATGCATGTTTACTTGTTACTTCCTTTTCTTTGGGATTCAGCAAGCAAATGTCCGTTTATCAAATAAGAAGTAAGCATCAAATCTTCATTCTTTAGTGGATGATGGGTTTACATGAAAAGTTTGGTAGAGACTCACACCCTTCCCCACAGTTTCAATATACAACAACAAGAACAAAAAAAAACCTAATTAAAATCAACAATAAACAAAGAGATCTAAAGTAACAGGTCAGATATCAAGTTTGCATTTAAACACACATGATAACACGGCAAATTGTCAAATTAAACCTAGTTAAACAACAAAAATCTCCAATTTCAGCGTCTTCATACCAGATTTAACATAAATGGTAATGAAAGAAATAATGACTGGTTAGAATTCTAGATTCGTATTAAATATTGAACAAAGTTTAAAATTTTGAATTTCAAAATATTAACACAATATCATTCTATATATGTCGATTCAAAGCCAAGAGATCAAGCATCTAAACTCATAAATAAATCAGAAGACATAATCAACAACGGCGACACTATTTGTTCATTCAAACATCATTGTCGTCGATAGGCAATCAAATACATTCGATGGAACTAAGACCAAAACCATTAGCAAAGAACCAAGTCATAGAATACAGGTCTTCCGTTCCAAATATATAATACATATAATTTGCAGTTTTGATTCGGATATATAATTTGCATTTCGAGCGAAGCGGTGCGTGCAAAGCGATGCAATCTTAATTGTGTCATATTAGAACGAATGCAAGACTAGAGGACTCCCAGGAAGATAAAGTGTGTTGGAAAATAAGTGAAAATAGCATTTTTCACAAATATAGGAAAATGATTTTTTCCTATTTTGGACTAGAAATAAATATAATAAAATGAGCGGGTTTTATGTATTTATTTGTGGGTTTGTGTTCTATGTTGGAAGAGCTTCGCAACGAACTAAACCGCGTCCAAAACCGAGCTAAGATGAATGAGATATCGATGCTCAAAGTTGGGTGTTTGGAACATTCAATGTTGAAACTAAAGGGAAAGTAGCACCTTGTCCCACATAGGAGGAGAGATGGAACTTAAATGGGTATTTAAGGTGGAACTCTCCATCCTTATTGTTTCATGGAAGCACACACTAGTGTCCTCGCGAAGGGTGCGGAGCACCCTAACTCGCACTCGCACTCGCACACGCTCGCTCGCTCGCTCGCTCGCGCAATGTGGCGCTTTGATGGCGCACGCTCGCATCGCCGCGAGCCGCTTGAGAGCCGCCTTTGTATTTTTGACCGCGCGCGCGTGGTGAAGCACAAGGGTTGCAAGGACCAAGTGGTAGGTGATGCGGTGCATGACGTGGCAGTCATGCGCATGCGCGCGCGGGTACACGAGGCGCGCGGTTCGGAGCATGGTGCATGGGTCCTACTGTGCCGTGTGCGGCGCACCAGAGTGAGCCAATACGGCGCGACTGTGTGGCGCGCACGTATAGACTCACAAGGTGACGTGGCGCACGCCGCACCGCCGCATGGACGGACTTGAGCTGCACCGCCGCACGCCGCATGGACGGACTTGAGCCGCACCGCCGCACCGCGCACGGCAGTGAGCCAAGAGGCCGCACGCCGCACGACAGTGAGCCAAGAGGCCGCATGGCGCACCGCGCATGTGCGCGCGCGCGCGCAGAAGCTTCCAGCATTGAATGACAGGGCAGTTTCAGTCCAGCTTCGTAACTGACGAGTTAATAGGCTTTGACTGAGAATTAAATGACGTATTAAATTGCATTGAAGACGTTTAATGCAATTTAAACCTCTCATTTAATTCATTTTGACTGTTTCAACCTAGGAGCTGTATAAATACAGCTCCATACCCACTTCAGAAATACACCAGAAACAACAACAGCAAACAACTTTCTCTCTACAAAAATTAAGATCTTCTCCAGCATTCTTCAAGGTAGCCTTCGGGTTGTAGGCGAACTCCGGCAGTACTACTGCTCCGGCTGTTGTACCCTGGGAAACAAAACGAGTACTCTTGGGAGACTCGGAATTTGTTTTAAGGGAAGCGTGTTGAACACGTGCCTCAGTCAATTCTGTTTCTACCCCTTCTTGTATTGTCGTTTATTTCAGTTGTAATAATAATAGTTGTTAGCTTTCTATTTTTGCATTGTAATCAGTAATAAAATATTGTTTATTTTATTTATTTACGCGAACGGTTCCTACAATCTTAAAACAAATTTTTAAAACCGTTCGTGTAATCAAAACCATTCTGTTTGTGATTCAAACCAGTTTTGATTTCACTCAGTTTGTGTTTTAAAAACAGATTTTTTTTTAGTTTTCATCTTCAAAGGAGCGACTTTGGTTGAAAACTATTTTTTGGTTTCATCAGAATTTGTCCTAAAATTTGCTAAACTTTCTGATTTGGTCTTCAAAGTTGGACTTAGAAGCCGATTAGTAAGTTCTAAATATTATAAATTTTCTGTCTTTGGTCTTCAAAGTTGGACTTAGAAGCCAAAACAGTAAATTGTGGTAAAATTAAAATTTAGTAGTTTCCTTCTGGTTTGTGCGTAAATCAGAATTTATTGACTAAAAATTTTAATTTTAATTTTTTCAGAATGTCGACCTCAAACAACAACAATACGAATGTTGTAGTTGGAACCCCTGCCAACACTGTGGGAGCGTCCACAGTGGCAAATCATGCTGAAAGACCTGAAAAGTTCTCGGGTCTACACTTCAAGCGGTGGCAACAGAAGATGTTCTTCTACTTGACCACCATGAACCTTGCGAGGTTCTTGACGGAAACCGCTCCCCAACCTGCGGAAGGGGAGACCGACGCTCAGGCTCTGAGCGCGGTAGATGCGTGGAAGCATTCGGATTTCATATGTCGAGGCTATGTACTCAACGGTCTCTCGGATGCACTGTATAATGTGTACTACAATATCAAGACTTCCAAAGAGTTGTGGGAGTCTTTGGAGAAAAAGTACAAAACGGAGGATGCGGGAACAAAGAAATTTGTTGTCGCCCGTTTCTTGGACTTCAAAATGGTTGATAACAAGCCGGTTATGAACCAAGTCCAAGAGTTGCAAATTATACTAAATGACATCCATGCCGAGGGAATGGTACTTAGCGAGACATTTCAAGTGGCAGCCATGATTGAGAAATTACCTCCTGCTTGGTTGGATTTTAAGAATTATCTTAAACACAAGCGGAAGGAAATGTCGGTGGAGGACCTTGTTCTTCGTCTTCGTATAGAAGAGGAGAATAGGATTGCCCTAAAAAACAGCCTTGTGCAGCCTAGTGCTAGTGCAAACGTGGTTGAGCATGGGCAATCCTCTAAAGGCACAAAGGGCAAGGGGAAAAAGGACAAAGGGAAAGGGAAAGCAAAGGCTAGCAACCTTGGACCGAAGAAGGGGGTTGTGAAAAAGAAACCTCAAACGTTCCAAGGGACTTGTTACAACTGTGACGAGCCGGGGCATCGGGCTAACCAATGCAAGAAACCAAAGCGTGAGCGTGCGCACATGGTGGATGAAGACGGAATGCCTTTGGTGGCAATGATTTCCGACAAAAGCGCAATGATGGATGAGGTCAATACTGTGACCAACACTCCAAAAGGATGGTGGGTTGATACGGGCGCGACCCGTCACGTTTGCGCAGACAAAAGCCTTTTTACCACCTTCAAGGCGCTTTCTGGAGAAGAGAAGCTGTATATGGGAAATGCAGCCACCGCTGACATCATGGGTGAAGGAACGGTGATCTTGAAGTGGACTTCGGGGAAGGAGCTCACTCTAAGCAACGTGTTGTATGCCCCAGACTTGCGCAAGAATCTAGTCTCGGGATGGTTGCTTAACAAGTTTGGTTTTCGTTTAGTTTTTGAGAGCGATCAATTTGTACTAACTAAACGAGGAACGTATGTAGGCAAGGGCTATGCCCAAAATCGAATGTTCAAATTGAATGTAATGGCTGTCAAGAACATGAATAAAATTGCTACTACTTCTACTTATATGCTTGAGTTTTCTGAATCGAATAAATGGCATGGTAGATTAGGTCACGTTAATTTTAATTCAATACGCCGTTTAATCAATTTAAATTGTATACCAACATTCCATATTGATTCACACTATAAATGTGAAACATGCGTTGAATCCAAACTTACAAGAACATCATCGAAATCGGTTGAACGAATAACCGAACCCCTTGATTTAATTCACACTGATATTTGTGATTTAAAAGCGGTACCCACAACAGGTGGAAATAAGTACTTCATCACGTTTATTGACGATAGTACTAAATATTGCTATGTATATTTACTAAAAAGTAAAGATGAAGCAATATGTAAATTTATCTTGTATAAAAATGAAGTTGAGAATCAACTTCAAAAGAAGATAAAAGCTTTGCGAAGCGATCGAGGAGGCGAATATGTTGCACCTTTTGCCGATTTATGCGCAAAAAGTGGCATTGTACATGAGTGTACACCTCCTTATTCTCCACAATCAAATGGCGTGGCGGAACGAAAGAACCGCACATTGAAAGAAATGATGAACGCCATGTTGATAAGTTCTGGGGTGAGCCACGAACTGTGGGGGGAAGCCATTCTCTCGGCTAATTATCTTTTGAACAGGATACCACTCAAAAAGAGAGACGAAACTCCATATGAGTTATGGAAAAGGAAGAAACCTTCATACAAATACTTGAAAGTGTGGGGGTGCCTAGCAAAGGTGACTGTACCACCTCCTAAGGCTCTTAGGATAGGACCCAAAACTGTTGATTGCATATTTATTGGGTATGCACATCAAAGTAGTGAACATCGCTTTCTTGTACATGAGTCCAAGAATCCTGATGTACACGTAAACACTATTATGGAGGTGAATTCTAACGTTGTGTCTTACTTTGAAAATGTGTTTCCTTTGAGAAGACAAACACATGCAACGTCATCAACACCTAATTTTGAAGTAGGTGAAAGTTCATCAACACCAATTGATGAGGTGGTTCATGATAAGACACATGAACAACCTGAGGTTGAAGAAACCGATCGTAGGCGAAGTAAAAGGCCAAGGGTTGAAAAATCCTTCGGTCCAGACTTCGTTAGCTATATGGTTGAGGGCGAGCCCAATACATATCGCGAAGCGGTTTCCTCTTCAGAAGGACCTCAATGGAAAGAAGCAATAAGAAATGAAATAGATTCTATATTGCAAAATCATACTTGGGAGTTAGTAGATCTTCCACCTGGTTGCAAACCACTTGGATATCGTTGGATATTCAAAAGGAAGATGAAAACTGATGGAAGTATTGATAAGTACAAGGCTAGGTTGGTGATTAAAGGATTTAGACAAAAGGAAGGTCTAGATTACTTTGATACCTACTCGCCTGTGACGCGCATAACCTCGATTAGATTGGTTCTTGCTATAGCGGCTTTAAGAAATTTGGAAGTTCACCAAATGGACGTTAAAACCGCATTTCTAAATGGCGATTTAGAAGAAGAAATTTACATGGAGCAACCTGAAGGTTTCTCCGCCCCAGGTCAAGAGGGTAAAGTATGTAAACTCGTCAAGTCTTTGTATGGCTTGAAGCAAGCACCAAAACAATGGCACCAAAAGTTTGATCATGTCATGATTGACAATGGTTTCAAAATAAATGAGTGCGACAAATGTGTTTATTTCAAAGACACAAATGAAGGTTATGTCATCTTATGCCTTTATGTAGACGATATGCTTATCATTGGGAGTAATGATAAAATTATCAAAGCTACTAAAAGCATGTTGAAAGCGAGATTTGACATGAAAGACATGGGTTTAGCGGATGTGATTCTTGGAGTAAAGATCATAAGAACCCAAGAAGGTCTTGTGTTAAGTCAATCTCACTATGTGGATAAAATTCTTGAAAAATTCAACTCGGGAGATACGAGTGTCGCTCGAACTCCAGTTGATACCTCCCAACATCTCAAGAAGAATAAAGGAGTTGGAGTTGCTCAGTTAGAGTATTCAAGAATTATAGGCAGTCTAATGTATCTAATGACATGTACTAGGCCCGACTTGGCTTACGCGGTGAGTAGGCTAAGTAGATACACCAGCAATCCGTGCGCGGATCATTGGAAGGCTATCACGAGGGTGCTTAGATACATACGATACACAAGAGACTATGGACTGCATTATACCCGACAACCAGCAGTGATCGAAGGATACACTGATGCAAACTGGATATCGGATAATAAAGATTCCAAATCAACAAGTGGTTACGTGTTTACACTTGGAGGAGCTGCTATTGCTTGGAAGTCTTCTAAGCAAACGGTCATAGCGAGATCCACAATGGAATCTGAATTTATCGCCTTGGATAAGTCAGGCGAGGAGGCGGAATGGCTACGTCAATTCGTGGAAGATATTCCAAGATGGCCAAAGCCTTTGCCAGCCATATGTGTACATTGTGATAGCCAATCAGCGATTGGTAGAGCTCAAAGCTTGATGTACAATGGCAGATCAAGGCATATGCGACGTAGACATAACACTATACGACAACTACTCTCAACGGGTGTTATCACAATTGATTATGTGAGATCAGCGGATAACATTGCGGACCCGTTTACAAAAGGCTTAAGCAGAGAGTTAGTAGAAACGTCGTCAAGAGGAATGGGACTAAAGCCCGTGGAAAATGGGAATATGAGGGAAACCTAACTTAGTTGACTGGAGATCCCAAGATCTAAGTTCAATAGGACAACTTAATCATATTACCAAAACGGAGTCACTGTGGGGGAGTACCCCAAACTAAATAAAAGGGAGTTACATATACTTCCTAGTCCATTCCAATCAGTGACATGAAGTGAGGTTAAGCATATTAAGGTTAATGATTTCGGGAAATCAAATAACCATGATGCTTTTAATGATTCATGGGAATCACCTATGTTAGAGAGAAGTGGGGTCGCTTCAAATGGATTTGTGGGGTGCGCAAATCCTAGAGCTCTCGCAGAACCAGGCTAGTGTTCCAGGACCATAATAGGACACGACAATGAGGAGTTGGCCAAACCAGGGAGAGTATTGTGTGAAGTGTATTGTCGTTTACACAAATGGGGGTATGTTCAAGGACATCGCGTCTACATATCGCTAGTAAGCTAAGTGCGCTTCACAAAAGAAGGTTCAAAGGCTTCAACCTACCTATCTTGCAATACTCAACTGTCGAAGTTTATCGTTGAAAAGTGTAAGGAAAAGATCCATTTCCATACATGTGGGGGATTGTTGGAAATTTGATGAAAATAGCATTTTTCATGTGGGGGATTGTTGGAAAATAAGTGAAAATAGCATTTTTCACAAATATAGGAAAATGATTTTTTCCTATTTTGGACTAGAAATAAATATAATAAAATGAGCGGGTTTTATGTATTTATTTGTGGGTTTGTGTTCTATGTTGGAAGAGCTTCGCAACGAACTAAACCGCGTCCAAAACCGAGCTAAGATGAATGAGATATCGATGCTCAAAGTTGGGTGTTTGGAACATTCAATGTTGAAACTAAAGGGAAAGTAGCACCTTGTCCCACATAGGAGGAGAGATGGAACTTAAATGGGTATTTAAGGTGGAACTCTCCATCCTTATTGTTTCATGGAAGCACACACTAGTGTCCTCGCGAAGGGTGCGGAGCACCCTAACTCGCACTCGCACTCGCACACGCTCGCGCGCGCGCGCGCGCGCGTGGCGTGGGCGATGAGGCGCAATGTGGCGCTTTGATGGCGCACTTTGCACTTCGCACGCTCGCATCGCCGCGAGCCGCTTGAGAGCCGCCTTTGTATTTTTGACCGCGCGCGCGTGGTGAAGCACAAGGGTTGCAAGGACCAAGTGGTAGGTGATGCGGTGCATGACGTGGCAGTCATGCGCATGCGCGCGCGGGTACACGAGGCGCGCGGTTCGGAGCATGGTGCGTGGGTCCTACTGTGCCGTGTGCGGCGCACCAGAGTGAGCCAATACGGCGCGACTGTGTGGCGCGCACGTATAGACTCACAAGGTGACGTGGCGCACGCCGCACCGCCGCATGGACGGACTTGAGCTGCACCGCCGCACGCCGCATGGACGGACTTGAGCCGCACCGCCGCACCGCGCACGGCAGTGAGCCAAGAGGCCGCACGCCGCACGACAGTGAGCCAAGAGGCCGCATGGCGCACCGCGCATGTGCGCGCGCGCGCGCAGAAGCTTCCAGCATTGAATGACAGGGCAGTTTCAGTCCAGCTTCGTAACTGACGAGTTAATAGGCTTTGACTGAGAATTAAATGACGTATTAAATTGCATTGAAGACGTTTAATGCAATTTAAACCTCTCATTTAATTCATTTTGACTGTTTCAACCTAGGAGCTGTATAAATACAGCTCCATACCCACTTCAGAAATACACCAGAAACAACAACAGCAAACAACTTTCTCTCTACAAAAATTAAGATCTTCTCCAGCATTCTTCAAGGTAGCCTTCGGGTTGTAGGCGAACTCCGGCAGTACTACTGCTCCGGCTGTTGTACCCTGGGAAACAAAACGAGTACTCTTGGGAGACTCGGAATTTGTTTTAAGGGAAGCGTGTTGAACACGTGCCTCAGTCAATTCTGTTTCTACCCCTTCTTGTATTGTCGTTTATTTCAGTTGTAATAATAATAGTTGTTAGCTTTCTATTTTTGCATTGTAATCAGTAATAAAATATTGTTTATTTTATTTATTTACGCGAACGGTTCCTACAAAGTGAAAGGGGTTGGAAATTATATATATATATATATATATATATATATATATATATATATATATATATATATATATATATATATATATATATGGTTCCCATTAAGTGTAACCAACTTTCAATTCAATCATGACCACTGGATTTGGCTGAGATTAAATCTCAGCCACTTAAACTCACATTTCTAACTGCTACAGTGACGGTTCTCGTCAGTTTTTAGGTTGGGAGGTTGCTCCGCCTTTTTCTGCCCATCTTCTCCACAAACCACGTTTACCCCTGGATAGTGGGTTCAGTAAACTCCCAAGAACTGTTTGAAGAGTGCTATCAAGAAGGTTACAAACTCTCTCCAAAAATGAGGCGGTTTACCTAATTTATCTCCTAAAATCATGGTAAAAACCACCCACTATCTACAAATCTGCAACAACTGCTTCTACGCCTTCCCTTATAACCCACTATGCAATTCCCTTCAAAACGCACCATCCTTTCATCTCTACAGCGCCAAATATACTACATGGGCACTTTCAAAAACGAAGATTGATGTAATTCTGAAGTTGCACCTTAACAATTGAACCCTACATCAATGGAACAGCCACTGCCCTCGCTTTTGATTTGTTTTGTTTCACAAGACCAGGTAAGAATTGAGCTATCTTTGATTCTGTAAGCAATAGAACATCATACACACATCTACATTTTTCTGATTGTCCAATTATGGTTTTGTTGATTATGATTTGGTAAATTGATCTACTAATACTTGCTATAGTTCACCTAAATTAACATATTTTTCTGTTTATTTTGTAGAATATCTTGAAACTTTTTCAGCAATTTATTTGTGTATAGAGGTATGGTTCTTTCAAGTTTCAATAATCTCCTCAATGAATTTAGTATAAAGACTTATCTATTTGTCTCTTTTTTACTTCTGTTTCTTGTAGGTGAGGGTTGATCATATGGCTATTGCTTTGTTAAGGACTTAAAAATCACCAATTGTTGACACTGTACAATTTCTTCCACAACATCGACATGTATTATTTTCCTCATCAATATATATCACAGGTGTGTTAAATAAATCTTTCAATCAATAATATTGTAGTCATTTTTTTTCTAGGGGAGTTTTTTGATGTTCGGTTTGTTATGTCCAGAATGTTACTTGAAACATTGGGACCTAAACGCCTTGTGGTTTTCAATCTTATAGTTAATACTCTCGCTTAGTGGAGTCTGGAGAGTGAATCGCATGAAGAAAAGGTATTATGTGGATCCGTACATCCTATTAGATAATATTACAGAATATTTGGTCAATAATTGTATTTATTCTATTGCTTTATTTATCTTGGTAAATCCTCAATTAGAGGAGAGATTATTGTACCTTTGTATATATATAATAGTTTTCTAAACCTCAAAAATATGAGGCTGATTTTTGACCATTCATTACATGGTATCAGCCATATCTCTACCCTCTCTCCTCCTTTTACTTTCTACATCCTAATTCCTGGGCATCCATGGCCGACACTTCATCTTCTTCCCTCCCCATCAACACAATACTTCATATGCTTACAATTAAACTCTCATGTACCAATTATTTATCATGGAGGCATCAAATGCTCAATATTCTCAAATATCAGAAGTTACAGGGCCATGTCGACGGCTCTATTAGCGCACCTCCGACCACCGTTACTGAAGCAGACAAGACGGCTCCAAATCCTGATGCTACTACCTAGAACAATAATGATCAACAGGCTGTTATTATTTTACTTTCCTCTCTCACGGAAGAATCAGCTGCTGAAGTGATTGGTATTACAGGTGCTCGACAAATCTGGCTTCAACTTGAAAGTGCTTACAGTAACTCGTCTGTGGAACGGGTTCATTCTCTGAGGGACTCTCTTTGTCTTCTGACCAAAGGTACTGCTTCTGTCTCTGATTTCAGTCGAAAATTCAAATCTCTTTGTGATCAGTTGGCTGCGATTGGCCATCCTTGCGGATATTGATAAATTACATTGGTATCTATGTGGTTTGGGACCATCCTTTGAAACGTTTTCAACTGCAATCCGCGCCACTAAACCTGCCCCGATGTTCCGAGATCTGCTTGTACAGGCAGAAAGTCATGAGTTGTTTTTAAAGTCCCTTCACGGTACCACGGCTCCACCGGCTGCTTTTCATGTTCAATACTCTCGTTCCTCTTCAACTCCGACTCGAGGACGTGGATCTGGTGCTCGTGGTTATAACTCTCGTGGTTCTCATAATGGTAGCAAGGGGCGTGGTCACGGGAGAAGGCCGCCTCATTGTCAACTTTGTCGTAACAATGGGCATTATGCATCCTCTTGCCCTAACTTGCACACGTATGCACGACAGGCTCCTTCTACGGATGAATCTCTTGCTAAAGCATTCCATGCTCAATGTCACGTGACCACTAACGGTCCTGATTGGAATGCGGATTCCGGGGCCACGGATCATATGTCACCTGAGTATGAATCTCTCAATCATTCGGTCCCGTATCAAGGTAACACGCATGTTATGTTCGGTAATGGTAAAACACTTCCCATAACTCATAAGGGTACTTCAGTTATTGCCAATAACATTTTTTTACGTGATGTTCTTGTTGTTCCTAATCTCACAAAGAAATTGTTGTCTATAAGCAAACTAACAGCGGATCATCCGGTCGATGTTTTATTTTCTCAACATTTCTTTACTATTCAGGATCGGAAAACAAAAAGAGTGCTTGCTAAAGGAACTTGTCAGAATGGTCTTTACGTGCTCAAGGAAGAACCGAGGGCTTTGGTTGCTAGTTTTGGTGTTTCGAATAAGGCCTCTTATGAGTTATGGCATGCTCGCCTCAGCCACGTATCTTTTGATACTATTTCTCTTTTGAATAAGTTAGGTGTTTTAACTGTTACTTCTTTGTTACCAAAACCAAATGTTTGCACACCATGCCAACTTGCAAAAGGACAACGTTTATCATTTAATGTTAATTCTAAACGTTCATCTCATCCTTTAGACTTGGTACATTGTGATTTATGGGGCCCGGCACCTATTTGCTCTAAAGATGGTTATTTATATTATGTTGCGTTTATTGATGATTATTCGCGGTTCACATGGTTGTATCCACTAAAAAGCAAAACAGGTTTTTATTCGGTTCTAACCGCTTTTATCAATTTGGTTCAAACACAATGCTCAAGAAAAATAAAGGTTTTTCAAAGTGATGGTGGCACGGAATTTGTAAATCATACGGTTCGAAAAATCTTTGAAGAAAATGGTACTTTTCATCGACTTTCATGTCCATACACGCCACAACAAAATGGCCGTGCTGAACGGAAGCATCGACATATAGTTGAGACTGGTCTCGCCATGTTATTTAATGCTCAAGTTCCGGCATGTTATTGGGCAGATGCATTCACTTCCGCCGTGTTTATCATTAATCGTTTGCCAACTCCAGTATTACAAAACAGGTCTCCGTTTCAGTTAATTTTTAATCAAGATCCTCAATATGCAAATTTCCGTACCTATGGATGTCAAGTTTTCCCTTATTTGCGAGACTATGCTAAACATAAACTTGAGCCTCGCAGTATTCCATGTGTGTTTATTGGATATAGCTCTCAGCATAAAGGGTATCGGTGTCTTGACCCGGTCACATCTCGTATCTATATTACTCGGCATGCTCGGTTCAATGAAAAGAATTTTCCGTTTAATGTTCATCATCCACAACTGATCTTTCTCAGTTACCTCTTACCACATTTATAGAAGATTTTCATGGACCTTTTGTGACATTTCAAAATGAGAAATCCACTAAGGCTCCAAACAGTTCTAGTAATAACCATCACAGTCCAAGTTCATGTGTCTTATGCAAACCAAATGATAATATTCCCATGCAAACCCAAACCTCCAACCCAACCATCCAACATCACGACCCAATCCCAACACAACCTATCGGCCTACAACCCGCCTCTATCCCTGATTCAGAACCCTTTCCTATACCCGGCCCATCACAAACCTCTACCACCGGCCCAGAATCCACCTTTATACCTGCTCCGGAACCATCAACTATACCTCAGCCCATCACCTCTACGACCCCATCCACATATGTTCATCCTATGACTACTCGATCAAAAGTCGGCATTTTTAAGCCTAAACATCAAGCCGACTTTGCTTCTCTTACCACTCACAACCTTCACATAGCCTTATCTTCTACCACCAAACCTCGCGGGTACAAAACAGCCGCTAAAAATCCTAAGTGGGTAGCGGCAATGTATGAAGAACTTGAAGCCTTGCGTCACAATCAAACATGGACTTTGGTTCCTCGACCTCCTTCTACGAATGTGGTAGGATCCAAATGGGTCTATCGTATCAAATACCATTCTGATGGCACGATTGAACGGTACAAGGCTCGATTGGTAGCACAAGGCTATACCCAAATTTCGGGACTTGACTATTCTCATACATTCAGTCCGGTCGTTAAAGCATCAACGGTTCGGATTGTTTTATCTCTTGCGGTCTTGAACAAAAAAATGTCTTTTTAAATGGCAACTTAAGTGAGACAGTATTTATGGAGCAACCCCCTGGTTTCATTGATCCTCAATTTCCTAATCATGTGTGCAAATTATCAAAGGCTCTATATGGTTTGAAACAAGCTCCTCGGGCATGGTTTCAACGTTTAAGCTCGTTTCTTCTGTCCTTTTGTTTTACCTGTAGCCGTGCGGACACATCTCTCTTCGTATTCACCAGAGACTCATGCATTATTGTTGGTGCACTACGTCTATTGACTTCGTCTTGTATCATAGGATAGGTTAGAATAACCAGTGCACGAGGTTCGAGAAACGAGAACTAGTGAATTAGCATTGAGGTCCGCTTATATGGACATTGTCCATATACGCGAACCAGGTTAACTCACCTGGACCGCTTATATGAACATTGTTCATATAAGCGAACCAAACAAGTTTCAGGTTCGCTTTTATGGAGTCCACATAAGCGATCCAGAAACTCTATAAATAGGTGCATGGTTGTTTCATTTGTAACAGCTCGGAACTTGTAACGAAGTGCTGCCGATTTGCTTCCAGGTTGTAAACACTGTTAGAATCAATAAAGAGAAGCATTATATTTAGTTTGAGCATCTAATTCACTGATCCCGCCTTTGAATTAGAGAAACGTCTCTTCTGATCGACTCATTCAGAGTCAACGACGATCCAACAAGTGGTATCAGAGCTCAGGAGGAAGAGTTCAGCTCAAATTTGATCTGTTTTCTGTCTTCTACACCTTCTTTTTCAATTTAGACAAGTTTCCACGGTTAAAATCGGACGAATTTTTCACAGGACATGTATTAGTGGACAATAACAAACCCTTGAAAGTTTCGAGTTAAAATTCGAACTAAAAATGGACAAAACAGCCTTGGAATGTAGGTTCACGTTTTTGGACAGGGTTTAGGTCCGCTCATTTGTACATTATTGCGTCTGGTCCGCTCCAAAAACAAGCCTGGTCCGCTCGAGCATACACCATCTGGTCCGCGTTTACGAACAAGTCTGGTCCGCTCGAACGAACAAGTCCTGGACCGCTCGTATGGCATGTTCTGGTCCGCTCGTACGACATGTTCTGGTTCGCTCGTATGACATTTTCTGGACCGCTCATATAAACAATCTTGGTCCACTCGAACAACATCATCTAGTTCGCTTATTTGATCCAACAAGGGTTCGCTTATTGGTAACTAGTGTGATCCACTCATTTGGACACAAGGGGTTTCATTTATCCGGTCCGACTTGATCCGCTTATCTGTCCAACCAGTTTTGCTCATTAGTCCAAATTGGTTTTCGCTCATACGATCAATCTGATTTCGTCCAAGTGTCAAGATTATTTCACGACAATCGAGTGTTAGTGTATTTCAACTTACTTGATATTGTTTAAACTGATTGGATTTGTTTGTTTGCTTCCAGGTCTTTGAATTTCGGGTGATTCAAGATGTCGAACAACGGTGAAGAATTCTACAATACATTCTACAACGCGTGCACTTCCGAATCATCAGATAGAAGATCTGAGCTGAAAGAATATTCAAAAGAGATTTCGGATAATCTGAAGTTCGAAAACATGTACGGAAGCCAACAGAAACCACCAAAGTTGATGAAAGTCGAAGATTATAATTGGTGGAAAAACAGATTTGAAGGATGGGTGAAAGCTTTCGCTCCTGAAAGTTGGTTAAAGTTAGTAACTGAATATCAAGCACTAGAGAAAGCAGGAGGAGAGTTAATCGAGGAGAAAGATTTTACAGAAAAAGATGTAAAGAATGTTGTTGCTGAATACAGAATGATAACTTTGATCAAACAGTCAGTTAGAGAGGATATTATTTCATTGCTTGAACAAGAAAAAATGTCAAAGAAATTGTGGGAAGCATTGGAGAGAAAATGTGTTGGGAGTAACGAGATTGTCAAAAACAAGAAGAAATTGTTGCGTAAAGAGTTTGAAGTGTTCAATTGTATGAAAAATGAATCTGTTTGTAAGATGTTAGAGAGATTTGGACATCTGAAAATGGAGTTGGTTAGATATAACATTGACTATTCTGAAGAATTGATGGTGGATAAGTTGTTTGATGCATTGCCCAATGATCAAGATTGGCAATATTTTGCTCTTATGCTGAAGAATACAATTAAGCCAGATGATCTAAAGGTTGACTTGCTGATTGAAAGGCTTGAAAGCCATGAATTGGAGTTAAAGAGATCTAAAGTCAACAGTCCAGGGTATCAGCAGAATGTGGAGATTTATTACAGAGGAAATATACCAAATGCTGGTTCTCCAAAAACAGCATTTTCTGCAGAAAGTTCGAACTCAGTCAACAATGAAAGTCTTCACAGTGGTTTTCACAGTGGTTCTTCTTCAAACATTTCAGACCAGTCTGCTTCAAACAATGTATTTCAGTGTAATATCGCAATCGATTTGAAGAATGGGCAGAACTTTAGTGAAGAATCAGCAAAACAACAGATGGTTTTCTTAGCATCTGTACTAGAATCGTATGAAGGACTCGTCGCAGGGAAGATTGGAAATACCAATTTGACAAAAGAAGAGTATGATCAAATAGACCCCGAGGAGATGGAACTGATGGATATCAGATGGTGCATGGCCAGTGCAGTTCGTCGAGCACAGCGGTTCATGGAGATTATGGGGAGGAAGTCAATCGGAGGGCCATCTACCAAATTGGGTTTTGATAAATCCAAAGTGACATGTTTCAAATGCAAACAAAAAGGTCACTTCAAGCGCGAGTGCAGAAATTCGTATGTTGCTGAAGATTCTGAAAACCCATTCAATGAAGATTATTACAAGAAAGCGATTTACCATCAAAATAAGTCTGAACCACCAAGGTTGAAACAGCAAGAAGAAAAATCAAGGGCTCTTGCGGTCATTTATGATGATGAAGGCTATGACTGGAGTAAAGAAGTTCTTCCAGAACAGGATGCTGTTGGTTATGCATTCGTTGCAAAAGATGATCATGATACATGGTGGAGAAGAGACAGTGCAAGATGGGAGATTGGCAAGCTGTATGAACCATTTCAAGAAGCACAGAGAGCCAAGAGATGGAATGAAGAGTTGGAGTGTTACTTGGATCCACAGGGTAATCCAGTGGTCGATCCGTCAAAAGTTGATTTTGATGCTGTCACCAATGTGTTTCCAAGTGAGCGTATTTTCAACACAAAAAGGCTTTCTGATAAAAGCTATCTGCCAGAGTTGATGAACAAGTTGAGAGAAGTCTTTGAAGCAAGTCTACCGAAGGTGGTAGAGATGAAGAAGAGAAAAGAAGAAGAGTTGAAGAATTTGAAGAGGTAAAGACCGTTGCAAAGCTTGCTGATGAAGAGAATCAAAGAGCTGAGGAAGAACAGAAGCCGAAAGAGATGGAAGAAAAAGTTGAGAAGATACCGGAGACAGAGGCAGCTGAGCACGCTGAGGTGTCGATCACTGAGGTAATAAAATCTTCTGAATTATCATATGATGAATTGGTTGTTGAAAAGGAAAACAAGTGCAGGAATTGCATTGAAAAGTGCAAAGCTTGTACTGAAAAAGAAGAAATAATAAAAACAAAAGATAATGAAATGAACAAACTTGAAAATGCTTTAAAACTGAAATGTAAAGAAAGGATTGACACAGAGCAAAGTTTAAAATTAAAAGTTGAGAAATTAACACAGAAATGTCATGATTTTGAAAAAGAAAATAAGGTTTCGAAAGAAAAATGTGACACAAAATGTGTTGATTGCGTTGAGAAAGAATCTAAGTTTCTAGAGTTACAAAAACAATATGATTCTTTAAAATGGTCAAGTCAGAGAGTACAAGAAGCTTATGATACTTTGAAGAGCCAAGTCAAAAGTTTTGATCAAAGGTTGTCTGAAACTTTAACAACCAAAGAAATGTATGAAAGACAGTTTAAAGAAAAGCAAATTGAATTAAACAAGCGTGTTGATGAAATTGCTAATCTTAAACAAGTCTTGGCTGAAAAAGAAAAGATTGTTACAAAACTTCAAAGTTATCATAACTCTTCGTACATTCTCGAACGTATTTTCAATATCACACCAGATGACAAAGATACTAATGATTGTAAAAAGGGTATTGGTTCAGAATATCATCAGGTACCACCACCATTGAGAGACAATTATACTTTTTATGATGAGGAAAAGGTGGCAAAGGGTTTGAACATAGCTGACCAATTACCTGAAAGTATCGATGTGATTTACACCAAATCTGATGATGCTAATGATTCAGAGGTGGTGAGTAAGGTGGTTGATAGTGTTTTGAAAGATGAGTCTACAAAAGGTAAATCTGAATCACAGGATGAAGATGAAGGAAATCTTTATGATGGATATCTGAAAGACACAAAATCCGAGAAGAATTTGAATGATGATTCAAAAGGATTGGTTTATACCATGATTGGATCGGACAAACTATTCTTAGATGTTGTTTTCCCGATTCAGAATGTGATTTCAGAGAAAATTGACAAAGTTTTCAAGATGGTTGAAATTGAGAAGTCTGAAATGTCGAAGTTTGCTGGTAAAGGTTTCAAAGGGTCTTATAACAAACCTGGTTCTAAGAAGAAAAACATGAAGTCTGGTTTGGGGTATAGGAAGAAATATAATCGAAACAGAACTGAAAGGTCCAATTTTCAGACAAAAATGACTTTTGTTCAAGGAAAAAGCTTCACAGAAGAAGAAAAACTCAAAATTGGAAAACAATCTAATGCAGAGTTTGAGGTCATGAAAAAGAAACAACAACAGCCAAAAGATGTGTCAAAGAAAGTGTGTTTTAAATGTGATCAAATTGGACACGTTGTACGGAAGTGCCAAAATCCAAAGTCTGTTGATGTTGAAAAACAGAAATCTGGGAGTGTGAAACCGAGGTCAACCAGATTTGATTCGAGACAAACTTGGAGGTATACAACAAACAAGTTTGCCTCGAATCAAAATTGGAAATCAAACCCGAACAGGTTCAATTCTAGACAGACCTGGAACTTTTACACACCCAGAATGAGAATATCATGGAGTCGGAAAACATCGGTTGGTGTGACAAAACCTCAAGAGATTTGGAAACCTAAAAATGTTGTTCAAACTCAAAAGGTTCAGAAAGAAACAAATTTTTACAAAAGAGGTACTCTGGGAGGTCAAGTGTGGTCTGTTAAGAATAGTGTTGATTTGATGAAAGATGAGAATGTTGGCATGAACACTGAGAAACAAAAACAAATTTGGAAACCAAAAACTGAAACAATAAGTTCAATTTCTGAGGTGAAAACGTCTGAGGATTCAGTTTTGGTTGCCTATGATGCAAATTTTCCACCGCTCAAGGCTGAAAACTTTAAAATTCAGGTTGCTAGAATCAAGGTTACACCTAAGGCTGCTGAGGCCTGGGTGGACACCATGTTTGATTAAGCGGTTGGAATTGCCGGAGCTTCCTTTATCGCGAAGCATGAATCGGCATCTATCTTTATTGATTGAAATTTTTATGGCAAATTGTTGAGTATTTGATAAGGTTTGAATGTGCAGGTGCTAAATGCTGGTGAAGATTGTGAGAGTGATGCACAGGAAGAGGTTGAAGATCCCTGATTTTGGTCAGACAGGGAGTTTGTTTGTTGTTTTGTATAAAGTTGAATTGAGTTTGTTGTTTGTTGGTTGTTTGTTTGTCTGGTTGATGTTTGTGATGTTTGATGTTTGTTTTCTTTGAATAAGTGGTGATGGACTATGCCGAAACCCTCACGGCTGAACAAGCATGATTCCGGTCACAGGTTGAAGAATGGTTTTCTAACTTCAATGGGTTGTAAATGATGGGGGTACATTATACTTTCTGCAAAACAGAGCATGAGATGCAGAAAATGGATGGCGAGACAAAGCTATCTACATCGGTTATCAAATTTCTTTAATGATTTTGCATTTTAGGGGGAGAAGTATTGTCAGAAAATACAAAAACATTAAAAAATTTGAAAAAGTCAAAAACATGATAAAATTCAAAAATTTGAGTTGTAAAAAGAGGAAATGATAGTACATCAGTAGACAGTTACGGTACGCTAAAGATTTGTATAGTATAAAGTGTTAAACAGTTTTACTGATGATGTGTTGATAGATTGTTACACATTTAGTAGATTTATTCGGGATATAAACCTAAAATTTCAAACTTGCGAAATTTGTGGGGAACATTACTTGGATATATAGGTAACCCCTGAAATCTCGTTTGAAAGGTCTTATATTCTGATATACTAGGTTTTTCTACTAATTGATGTCTGGGCTATTATTCCGGGACTTCTGCTGAACGGTGGTTCTGACCTAGTCCTTGGATAATGCTTTGCCTGAAATGCTTGAAACATAGCATTATAGCCCTCAGATTGATTAGACAATAAAATTGATAATCATCTGTTGTAGCTGAAAAGATCCTCTAAAGGGGACACACTGCAAAGTCGAAACTGATATCTCTCTGCTGAACGGAAGTTCTGACCTGAGATCCCTCAGTTCTCGCATTTAACCCCTAATTTATGCACAGACATCATTGTAGTATTGTTGCCTGTAAGACTGAATATTGGGATTTGGATACGGGAGTATATTCAAGAGGTGGGACACATGAATGAGTTTAAGTCTTAAAATATCTAAATCGTATCCTGAATCAGTTGAAATTTGTATGAAAATTTAAATGGATCAGTATATTGACAATCTAAGTGAATTGTTTAATTCTTAATGTGAATTTAAGCTCAACGGTACTTGTGACTTGTCAAAAACTGATATGATCCTCTGACGCATACTCAATCAAAAATATTATTTGTAAATATGCTTGTACATATTTCTTTACAGCTTTATATTTTCAGAAAATACAAAAAGATTTGATTTCTGCTTTATTTTCGATAAACCGATGTCTGAGATGCTGAGTTTCAAAATCTAAGTATGTTGATTGTGTTTCTGAAAATAAAACGAGTTCATTAATTTGAAACTTGAAATTTCTAGAAAACTTCAAAAATAGTTTGTGCATATCTACAAGGTCATTAATTTGAACTTGAATGATAATTTGTGGGGGAGTTAGATTCTTTTACACTGTCAAAATCAGAAATATTGTTGATAGGGGGAGTATTTTAGAAAGTTGTATAGTGCCAGATTACGGTTTTTGGTTAATGATTTTAAAATGATTATTACATATCATGTGTTTGAGAATTGCAGGTGTTATTTGAGACTACGATCCCGAGTGCAGAGTCTTAGGGGGAGTCTGAAGACAAGTTTAACGCAAACGAAAGTGTGCAGAGAACCAGGTATCGTTCCTGGAAGAGCTTGTAGCTGAAAAGCAAGGTGTTGATCTCTAAAAGCACAGAAGCTTGACAAGAGGGGGAGCCTACTGATGATGAAGTTGTAAAGATGATCAAAGCGAAAGATTGAAGGATACTTATATTGTTACAATCTGAACAAGTTGGCAAAGATGATCAAGACTGAAGAGGGGGCATAACAGAGAATGTTCACTGAAGACTTCGTCAATATCCGAGGGGGAGTCTGTTGGTGCACTACGTCTATTGACTTCGTCTTGTATCATATGATAGGTTAGAATAACCAGTGCACGAGGTTCGAGAAACGAGAACTGGTGAATTAGCATTGAGGTCCGCTTATATGGACATTGTCCATATAAGCGAACCAGGTTAACTCACCTGGACCGCTTATATGAACATTGTTCATATAAGCGAACCAAACAAGTTTCAGGTTCGCTTTTATGGAGTCCACATAAGCGATCCAGAAACTCTATAAATAGGTGCATGGTTGTTTCATTTGTAACGGCTCGGAACTTGTAACGAAGTGCTGCCGATTTGCTTCCAGGTTGTAAACACTGTTAGAATCAATAAAGAGAAGCATTATATTTAGTTTGAGCATCTAATTCACTGATTCCGCCTTTGAATTAGAGAAACGTCTCTTCTGATCGACTCATTCAGAGTCAACGACGATCCAACAATTATGTACCTACTCGTTTATGTGGATGACCTTATTCTTACGGGAAATAACGAGGACACCATTGCTGATTTTATCTCTCGTCTCAATCATGAGTTTGCAATCAAAGATCTCGGTGATCTGAATTATTTTCTAGGCCTTGAAGTTGCTTACACTGACAACGGTCTGTTTCTCACTCAGTCTAAATATGCTAAGGATATTCTAATGCGAGCTAAGCTTTATGATTCTAAACCAGTCAGCACTCCTCTGGCTCCTCATGAGTCTTTCACCACGGATGGAGAACCATATTCAGATCCTACTCTGTATCGGTCTTTAGTTGGGGCTCTTCAATACTTGACGATAACCAGACCCGACTTATCTTATGCAGTTAATCAGGTCTGCCAATTTCTTCATGCACCCACTATACATCATTTTCAATCCGTTAAGAGAATCTTGCGATATGTCAAAGGTACAATTTCCTTTGGTCTTTTGTTCAGTCGGCCACACAAAAGTTCCTTAATTGGATACTCTGATGCGGATTGGGCTCGTTGTCTAGAGACTCGACGCTCCACATATGGGTACTCTATTTTCTTAAGGGGGAATTTAGTATCTTGGAGTGCAAAGAAACAACCCACGGTGTCACGTTCAAGCTGTGAATCTGAATATCGTGCAATGGCAAACACGGCTGCCGAAATTGTTTGGATTACTCATCTTTTACAAGAACTACATGCTTTACCACCGGACCGCCCAACTCTTCTTTGTGACAACAAAAGTGCTCTTTTTATGACTCAAAATCCTGTCTCGCATAAACGTGCCAAACACATTGACTTGGATTACCACTTCATAAGAGAGCTTGTCACCTCAGGCAAGTTATACACCAAGTTCGTTCCAACCAATCTTCAGGTGGCTGACATCTTCACAAAAAGTCTTCCGCGTGCTCAATATGAAAACCTCCATGCTATGCTCCGGCTTGGTCCACCACCGTTTCGATTGAAGGGGGATATTAGATAATATTACAGAATATTTGGTCAATAATTGTATTTATTCTATTGCTTTATTTATCTTGGTAAATCCTCAATTAAAGGAGAGATTATTGTACCTTTGTATATATATAATAGTTTTCTAAACCTCAAAAGTATGAGGTTGATTTTTGACCATTCATTACACATCCATTCTCTTTTTTTTGTTGTCCTCAAAGATTAATAATTTGTGGTGGGAAATGAACGGGTGAATGGGTTGGGTAACAGGTCAAAACGTGAACTTTTTGTTAGGGTAAGTTGAGTTGATTGTCACTTTTTCTATTTAAAAAAATGAAATAGAGTGATTCAAGTATACTACAAATTTTTTCGATTTTCAATGATAGTTTATGGTGTTTGCTAATTGATGAGATTAAATATGTTTTTTGTTTTTGTTTCTGTTCTGACAAGAAAGACCTGATTCTAACATAATTAGGTGTTTGCTAATTGCCTAATTATGTGCTTGATAGTCAAGGTGAGAGATTTAGCATCTTGGACTGTAATCGATTTTGGAACCGGCAATGGCCTCCTTCAAGAGCTTGCTAAGCAGGGGTGTGTATTTTTTTCTTTTCTTATTCATTTAGTATTTCTTTTATTTTGGATATTGATGAAAAAATACGATGTAGTTGTATGAAGTACATAGTTGACATTCGTAACTAGCTGAGCATATTATTTGTGCACTTCCTTAAGGAGAATCGGCATTCATATTAAACTTTTAAGTTTCATTCATCTATTGTCTTGTATTTCAAAGCCAAATTATTATAATTATGTAGCTACTTAAACCAAGAAAGAATAAAAAATAAAGTTTTAAATCTTGCAGGTTGGTTTGTTGAATGTGGATTGATACTACAACTCATTACTGATGTTCATCGATAAAGCAGTCAGTGGAATAAACGTTCATCAGTCTAAATGCTCGCCACATCATCATGTTGGCATCAACTACCAAGGTTTCGGTTAGAAAATCGGAGGTAATTAAGTCCCATTACCTGACTTCTTAGGTTAAACGTGTTTGAAAGTCAATTGTTGACCATGTTTGATTGACCAACAATAGGATTATGTACCTTGCCATGAAAGATAGCTTCAGAGTTAGAGTTGAGAGTTGAGCTGGAAATGAAGCAACAAGTTGGGTACATTGATTATGATACTTGTAGAGTTGTAGGTGGTGGATCAAATATAATATGGGTTTTTTTCTTTTTCCTTTTTAGACGAAGGAATTTGTGGAAGTGAAAAAGGTGCTAACTTTGAAAGGGGTCTTTGCTTAATTATGTGTATGATATATTGAGGAGAAAAATATCTAGCATGGAGAAGGATCTCCAAGATTTGAAGTGCACTATTGATGTACTGCGACAAGGTATTTATATATTTATACTTTTGGTAAACATGAAAATTTGACTTTTGACTTGCTATTCGTTGACTGATTAATCTACTGGTTTGACTTTTAGAAAAGTTATTAAGAAGATTAATTATTTCCCTTAGTTTTTATGTTTCTCTTTGCCTAGCGAATAATCTTATGCAATCCAAGTTATGGAAAGCTCCTGCAATTGTTGGCATTAAAAAAAGTCCAACCACTAAAAAGGAAGCATCAACATCTACAGCTAATCTTGGTATGTGATTCGGCTATAGTTTAGTTGAATGTTAGGCTGATTATGAGATTTCACAGTGACAGTACTTATTATTTAACAGTGAAAATACAAGATGTAATGGAAATTATCAAAAAGGATATCATTTATACTGTTTAATGGCCAGCCAAAACAGGTACATTGTGCTACTAGCCACCTATTCTTAGTGATGCAATTGTTTTTAATTTACTTCAGAAATTAGCTACATGACAAAGGGTTATTAGATACTCTAACAAAATGATTTGAGAATGACAATGATCAATGTGGAAGCTATTTAGTTACCAGCTCAGAATATCTTTTTTGTGGTTTCCTTTCTTTATCTTAAAATACTGTAATTCGGTTGTAACTTTTCTAAAGCCATAAATATTTGTTTCCTTGATTTTCTAAAGCTATTAGTCCCATATTTTAGGATGTTACTACAATTACGGTAAATTTGAGAGTTAGTGAATAATAGTGTTGGAAGTTCTCTTTTCTTAAGTCACTTGGGAAAATTGAAGTTGTTATCGTACTTGCAATTTCTTAGGTGTTGTTTTAAATGCACTATAAATTTGGTGATTAATGAATATTATACTAGGATGCATACTGATTTTTTTATTAATAGTCTGGCATGTAACAGTGATATAGAGACAAAGGCATAGCTTTGTTGGGGTGCCCCGGCTCTCGCCGATTTTTTTGCTCATAGGCGTGCGTCTCGGTTGCTCTTTTTAAAGTGAGCCTTGTGCGCTTTTGACTACTATGTATCACATAGTGATTCTTTATGGTAGTTATGCTGATGATTAGACTTGTAGATGAGATGAAGTGCCTGAGGAAAAAAGTTGTCTTAAATTGGAGAATTGTGAAGAAAAAATCAATGTGGTTACACGAGCATCAAATGAGCTTATTCTCTTCTATGATGAGGTTTGTTATGCATATGGATATTGCACTTATATGAAAGAAATGAAATTGGTGGGTGGTGTTTTTAGTTGACTCATTTTCAAGTCTAGAATTTCAAGTATCAAGAGTACCCCAAGGTTCAAAACTTAGGGGTGTGAACTTATGACACGACACAAAAATCCGACGCGAACCAAACACGAAATTCGTGGGTTTCGGTTTAGTCTAAACAGGTTCGGATGGGTTTAACGTTGAACCCGCGAACCAGTTTAACTAAACGGTTGGGTTCGTGTCGAACTCATCAGGTTGGTGGGTTAACCCGTTTAACTTATTTATATTATATTTAATTTTTTTAAATGTGTTGTTAGTAGTGATATACATTTGTATTTTTTGCTGTATAATTTTAAATTAAAATATCATTCAGCAAAAAAAAATAATAAAAATAAAAAAAATCGGGTATAACGGGTCGTGTTGGGGTCAACCTGCGAATATTCATGTCGCCTTCGGTTATATGTGTCTGGCACGATTTCGTGTTCGGGTTTGTGTAAATTGTCAGACATGGCCCGTTTAACACCTCTAACGAAAGTACCAGTACCGAAAAACGAGGAAAACTGATACTGGTACCTAATATACCGGTACCGAAAAACGAGGAAAATTGGTACCGGTACCGAAAAACAAGGAAAATTGGTACCGGTGCCGAATACCGGTACAATTTGATACCAATAACGAAAAACGAGGAAAGTTGGATCTGCACTTCCTGTAGTTTCGATCATATATGAAATGATTCCACTTTTTCCTGCCCATGTCTCCTTCGACTATTTTAGATTAGTACTTTGCAATCAAGTGGGCATGTTTACTAAGAAATATACTGATACACTTGGTCGAAGGTTTAGCAACATGTACCGGCTTTTATCTGCATGCGTGTTACCGCGTACTCTGGGCTTGGTTTCTATCATGTGGGTTTCATTTTTGGTTATATGGGTCGTATGACCCAAATTCAAATATTTTGAATAAACACTTGATGCGGGTGATATAACATAGAGTTACATGAGTAACCCGTATAACAGTGCGGGTGTGATATGAACCTGATGACTTTAATAGTACGGGTCGCATGAAATTTTTACTAAAATAATAAAAGTTAAACTTTGAAAATGTCCTGCTCCTGCAACTATCTTATATGACCATGAGTGATTAATACTCGCACGTATCTACAACTCAAAATCCAAACCCTGCCACCAGAAGGCACACACTAGCTAAACACTTGATTACACTTTTGCATCTCCTATTCTATTTTTATTTCTGACCATTTTCATTTCTTGTAAAAGAGACCCATTATCACAATCTTCATGTTGATGTTAAATTGGGAAGACAAATTGGACTCTAGAAACTGATATCTTATCTACTGTTGTAATGATGATGCTGAGATTTAGAAGACTGTTGATCAAGAAATCTTTGAATTATTAAATAAAAACAATTGTATGAAAGTACAATTGAAAGAAATGCAAGAAAGATATTTAGCAACAAGCCCAAAGTTGGCAGAGGTGGATGGTGAAAGACAACAACTTATAATGACCTTATAATATACATCATGGGAAATATGTAAGTTCGGTCTTTCTTCTTTTTATTCTCTATCTTACTTAATTTTTTTGTTGGGTTTCTAGAGAATATTACATGAATACGTGTACCGTAAAGATTTGCATGCTAAGTTTCTCAGTAATTATAATCTTTTTTTTTTATTTATTACATCCTTTGATAGATGGTGAAATGTGTTATACTTTATGCCTGAAAAGTAGTATTTCCTTGATTGCGTACAAGATGATAGGGTATGGAGCTAAAAGCATGTGTAACATTGAGAATCTACATGTAACTTCACTACAGGGTTTATGATGAAAGGTTAAGATACGATTTTTTTTTCCCAATTTTAAATGTCTTTGCAAGTATCTTTATACGACATGAGTTATTAATGATAGTATGGTTAGTGGCTCTTCTGGGACTTGGTAAGGTTTAAATTCAAGTTAATTGTGTTCATAGGTTCATTCAAGTTGTTAGTATATAATACATTAACGTAACCCGTCCACCGGACGGGTATTTAACTAGTTAATTGTTAGTTGTGGGAAGGGTTGGGAATTAATTGTTTGTCGGTTATCGATCCCCGACTGAGATAATGGTGCAAATATCAGACAGAATATCAGTACCGACAATATCGGCAATATCGGACCGATATTTGACCAATATATCACCGATTTTCCCGATATCATTACATTTCTTCTTATTTCCACCATTCGTCTTTCTTCTTATTGTTGTTATTACTAGGGTAAAGTTCTTGTACAAATAATCTTAACATACTAAACATACAAATTGAAGGAAAACTCAAAAAGACAAGGTGGCATTTTTGTAATTATCAATAACTATCAAAGTTACTCTACAAATATACCTAAAAAAAACCTAACCCCCCCCCCCACCCAAAAAAAAAAAAAACTACCCCCCCCCCCCCAACCCAAGCTAAAATGCTAAAAACTAAACCTCCAAAAAACCTAAAAAATAAAAAAAACACACAAATTATTTTATTTTTTTTAACATTTTTTACTAAAAATCGCTACTTTTAGTAGCAGAAAAAAATTTATTATTTTTTTTATTTTTATTATTTTTTTGCTAACAAAATGTAGCGATTTTTTAATAAAAAATGTAAAAAAAAATTGTGTTTTTTAGGTATTTTTGGTTGAGTTCACATTTGTATAGTAACTTTGATAGTTGGTGGTAATTACAAAAATGCCACATTGTCCTTTTGAGTTTTCCTTCAATTTGTATGTTTAGTATGTTAAGATTATTTGTATTTGATCTTTTGCCGTTATTACTATTAGTGCTTTAAGTTTTAATGTTAGTTGTTACTGTTAAATGTTAGTGTTTAAAGTCTTAGTAAGTTCCTACTTGCTACAATTGTTAGTGTTTTGCAAGTTGCAAAAGGTTAATTTGTTGATGGTAGGAGAGCATACTGAATTGTTAGTGTTAAATTGCTATATAAATTTAGCATGATAGTAAAATTACTGATATCCCACCGCGATAATCGATATTTCAAAATATCGGTCCTTGACTAATATCCAATATTTTACCGCATTAATTACTTAGTGTCAAGGTTAAAAAGAACGAAAACGAGTTTCGAGGCGTTTTCCTTCGCCTCACGAGGCATAAGCATTCTTCTGCCCTTACAGAAGTGCCCTATGTGTCAACTGTCGGTGATTAATATGTGTGTAATGTGGGGTCCCTTGGCATTCGTCTATGAGTTATGACCAGTTTCAGGACTGCCTGCCACAGAGGCGGGTGTGGAAAACAGAAAATGCAGGCGTTGTCAGATGTGTGGAAGGATGATCAAATCAACACGTGCTAGTAAGGGTGCACGGGGCACCTTCGGTGACCCCATGCGGGGAGTGTGCTCACCGTGCGGGTACACCGCCACCAACAAATTTTTAACACGCGGTTTGTGTTTAGGTCAGTGTGTGCTCACCGATTGAGAGAGAGGAGAGAGAAAAAGGGGTGATTGGTTGTTAATGTGGGTCCACTCTTTTTCCACCAATCATATTTTTTTCTTCTTTTTTTTTTTATAAAAAAATAATTTTCTGAGTGGAGTGATGCCAACGTTTGAGTGCAAAATGGGGACTTAAGAGGGGAGTTGACATGGAATAACCTGATTGGTTGTGACTAAGTAGGGAATACTCCCCACATGGGGAGCACCCCATTCACCCTAAGATATTAAGGTACTGCACAGGAGGTATTGTTCTTTGGTTTGGTTTTTATCTTTTTGTTTCTGGTTGTTGTTAAGAATTAGAGACGTTATTTGAGGTCTTGAGTATGAATAGGAGTTGTTTTGTGGAACTGGACCAACACAGACCCAAAAACTCCCACTACCTGATCAAGCAATGAAGTAGTTAACTGATTCTATCTGAATGTAAGATTATTTGTAATGGAGATCAATCCTATATACATGTTTTGACCTAAAGTAACAAAATGTTTGATGTACGGGCAAGGCAACTGAAGGCACATTTTGGTACACCGGTAGGGGTGTAAACGAGTCGGGCCAAGTGCGAGCCTTCCATTACTCAAGCTTGGCTCGTCATGTTTTTATGAAGCTCGGCTCGGTTCGGTTCGAATCTACTTGTTTGAGCTTGAGCTCGGCTTGCGAGTAAAACCCAAATCTTGGGCTCGTTTTGAGCTCACAAGCCTAAACAAGCTTTGTATTTCAGGCTCGAGCTCGTTAAGTCTCGGTTTGTATATTAAGATGCTTTTGATTCCTCAACAACACTCTTTTAGGATTTTTACACTTTGCATTAAATGGCAATGTGTTAGGGACTATTCAATCTACCTCACTGTTTTTTTTTTTCTGTTTACCATGACAAAACGAATCGATATCGTTCAAACAACATATGAGGCGACAAAACAGACGTACCCGCCGCAACGCACGGGCATTCCCACTAGCATTTAATATGAATCACTCAAAAACCTCACACAAGTGTTCTTTAGTTATTTTTTTAAAAAATGTCATTAACCTATGATAAGAAATTTAATAAAGTAATAAATCTAAATACCAAAAAACTAATAATAATATATTCAATATATTAATAAACTTCATCTTATAATATTTAACCAAATAACCATATAAAAATAAAAAGCTAAAATTCATATACACCAAGTTATTTGAAGTTAAACAGAAAGGGGAAAAAACAAATGAATGAATAAAAACCTTTACAAAGTATCACCATCCACTTTTAGTGAATAAGAGTAAAAGGTTAAAAGCATATGAGTACTGATCAGTCTTGTCTTTGTCTTTGTCTGGTAAGTAGTAGGGATGAGATTGGTACCGTATTCGTACTCATACCGTTGCCATTTTAGTCCATTGGTTAACTTCATCAATTTTTCTGTTAACGAGAAGACCAATTTGGTCATTTTATATGGTCGAATTGCCCTTCTAGCTAACAGAATTACATAAAAATGATCGAATTGGCCTTCTCGTTAACAGAAAAAATGGATGAAGTTAACCCAGTGGATTAAAATGGCAACGGTGAAACCTTTTGGACCTACATGTGAAAAATGAAACCTTTGGACTAAATTGGAAAAATGACTCAAACCACAGGGACTAAAATGACATTTAACTCATTTTTTTTAATTATAGCCGTTTGAGGCATTAAATTCAATATTAATTTTTTTATAAAAAAATAGCCCTTAAACGGAAAATGTTTGAAACTAGTGGTATCTGACCGCGCTACGCGGCGGAAGTGGGTTGGTATCGGTTTAGCATGAAACGGCGACAGGAATTCGATTGGTATCAAATAGGCTTGTTACGATACTGACACTTGATATAACAATCAAAAACAAAAAAAAAACAAAAACAAAAAATAAAGCTGGGATATATCCAAAAAGATATCAACAGATTTTTACATCAATTTGAAAACTACATGGCGAATACCAGTATCGTATCGCTTCCAAATTCAATAATACCGAAACATGTACCAATATTGCTTAGTTAGAATTGGTTGGGTTCCTCACGACATCGACACTCGTATTAACTTCATTTTCAACAAAATGTCAAGATAAAAATATGAATATAATTGCGTATTATGTTTTTTTTATCGAAAGAAAAAAAAATAGATATCATATTTTACACATAATAATATAAGTTAATAAAGCCGACTTATAGAGCATAACAATTGTAATGGATTTGATTGAGTTTTGAGAGGGAAGACCGGGAGATGGCGGTCAAATAAAACTTGGAAACGGACACTGTTCTTAAGGGCCTTCAACGTTTGTTAATATATAAAATGTGGTGACATGACAGGCATGAACAGTTTGGGGCCGACGGTGAAGACGGGGCGTTCTTAGGGGGTGATGTTCAGGCCCGTCGCCGACCATAGGACGGAGCCCACATAGAGTAGTTTAAAAACAAAACAGAAAGGAACAAGACATAATTTTCATCAAAATAGACATGACACACCAACACAAGCTACTTTGACTACCTAAGTGTTAAATTATGTTTTCCCTCCACAAAATGTCTACATCCTTAGGCTACACGGTATGGTGCCGGAGAAGAGGACGTCGCCGGAGCAAGACCGAGGGGGGCGGCGTGGGAGGACGGGCGTCACCAAGGGGGGCCCACATGCTTTGGTCCGTCGCAAACGGCTTAACTCCGACGGGGAGGACGGGACGGAGGGGCGGCGGCGTGGGACGACGGTGGTGATGTGGCGGCGAAGTTGGAGGACGAACCTGGCGACGGTTCCATACCGTTTAGCCTTACCTACCCCAAACGATCACTCACATATAGCATTTCAAAACAATATACTCTCATCAGTCACCACCCTCTCCATTATTCTGGGGTGTTTGGGGTTTTTTTTTTCCATCTCCTTTTGACTTATTTTATTAACACTTAATAAGTTATAACAATAGTGTTTGACAAAGTACTTTTAAAATGACTTTTGGTTTGTACTATCAGAAGGCAAATTTGAAAAGTAAAGATTTATAACTTCTCAAATAGCAAAATGACTTTTGAAAAATTTATGACCATTACACCCTTCACCTACCTACCTGCCCTTCCAAACACTGCTGCCATCTTCAACAGCATTAGGGTGAAGGGGGTGCTCACCTAATAGGTGAGTCCCCTCTCTTACGCTAAACCAATCCCCGCGTGCCACGTCAACTCCACTCTTAAACTCTCCTAACACCCTAATTTGATGGCGCAACTCCCCTCTTAGGTGAATTGTTTTTTTTTTTTTTAAAAAAAAAAAAAAAGAAAATCATTGATTGGATGGCAGCTCCCTCTCTCCTCTCTCTCTCCTCCCCCTCTCTTCGGTGAACCCCCACCCATTTCACTCCTCTCACCCACTCACCTAAGGGATGGCGGCGGTGTTCCCTTTAGGTGAATGGGGTCACCGATTGCATTCCCCGCTTACACCCCGTATACCCTTAATCTCCATCTCTGTTCATCTCTTTTAAAACAGATCCTCAATTCTCACAAACAGATCTTCTTTTCAACCGATCAGATCAAATCAAACCCTTACTCCATTTCTGTTATCATTAATCTCCATCTCTGTTCATCATCAATTAAGGTTACCAGCGACTACACCTTCATCTGCCGCCTTCACCGGAGCAGCTTCGTTAATACTAGCACCATTAATCCTCCAACTACCGCCTTCAATTACCCCCATCTACCATGCCAGCTTCCTTCGTTTATTATCCGACCCTTACATCATATCTACCATCAAACCTTTACATCTCAACAACAAAACAAAATCACCCATCACTGCTGTTGCTTGTTGCTCGCTGCTGCTGGAGCCATACCGGAGATAGAATCATCTGCAGGTAATAATCATTGTTGTTGTTTCTTATATTTAAGTATATAATTTTTGGGACAGATGTGTTGGTAAATTGGATGTTTTGAATATGCATTTGGAAGTAGTCATGTGTTTTTTTTTTTTTTTTGGTTAGTCGAATGATGGAATCAGATCATGAGTTGTAATAATACAACCATAGTTGTTAATGAAATTCTTTATGTGTTGGTAAATTGGATGTTTTGAATATGCATTTGGAACCTGTCTCATCATGTATTGGTGAATCACGTGGGGATCAAGTAGAATTGGTCTTTAAGTACATTAATTAAGTTTTTAATGTTTGACGAAAGTGATTATTTGTTTAAAGGTTTAGTCTTATTAGTTATGTGGTAAATTAAAAAAAAAGTGTGAAGTAGAAAACATGCAAAGAGTATATGGAGCATGTACCATTCTCTGTTAACAATTAGCTCAGATAATTGTTTTGGTTTTTTTTTTTTTACAGGAGATGCCAGTGGCTTATGATATTTTTTTTTTGTTTTTTTGCTTTGTTTTATAGTTTTTGGAGATTTGACTACACTTAACATTCATATTTATGAAACCTCTTTTATGCTTTGTTTACGAGTTGTGTTTGCCCTGTCTGCTACTTGTTAATGAAAATAACCAATTTCTAGCTTCTGTCTTTTGGTGGTTTGGTTTTGAATTCTGATAGGAGATCGTAGCTTTTCAACTGCACTAACTAATCCTACGGCTCACCATATCATCCTCATTTTTAGCTCCAAAATCACCAATCCAAGCCTAAATCTTTCATCTTCTAAGTGATCTCAAACGTTTTTAAGGGGTTTTCTTGCTTAAGGACTCAAGTTTTCTCGTTTCTCTCAAGAATCTTCACCTAGCCTTGCTAGTGGTATGAACAACCAATCTTCTCTTTGTTTTCGTTAAATACATGTTAGTTCACCTAGAGTTGGGACGTTTTTGCAAGAGCTTTAAAACAAGTAAAGCAATATGTTAAATGGACTAGTTTTAGTGTAGTGTGGGTGTGTATGTGAATCGTGTATGTGGTGTTTGTTCTAAAACTACTAAATCTCTAGATCTATATATGTGTATGCACTGGCAGACCCAATTTTTTTTCCATTGGGGGCGGGAATTTTTAGGGGTTGTTTGTCTATTGCTATATAATAAATTTTTTCAGTCTGATTCAGGTCGGGTCAAATACTTTTTTTTCGTTTCCGTTTGAATTTCAAGCATTCAAATATTCAATTATATATATATTTTTTTTGTAAACCCTAGTCGTTAGTTAAATAAGGCATCAAATAAGGCATAAAATCGAAATAAAACAAAAATCTCATACAAGTGTTAATCATAAGCTAAGTTGGCCCCTGTTTGTTTTTTTTTTTTTTTTTTTTTTTTTATAGCTATGAATAACTCAAAATCCTCATACAAGTGTTAATCATAATCTACAAACGTTAACCTGTTTCTTCAAAGAAAAATATGTACATTTGTAGAGTAATTAAATACGTTATATTTAATATGAATCACTCAAAAACCCCACACAAGTGTTCTTTAGTTATTTCTTAAAAATGTTATTAACCTATGATAAGAAATTTAATAAAGTAATAAATCTAAATACCAAAAAGCTAATAATAATATATTCAATATATTAATAAACTTCATCGTATAATATTTAACCAAATAACCATATAAAAATAAAAAGCTAAAATTCATATACACCAAGTTATTTGAAGTTAAACAGAAAGGGAAAAAAAAGCAAATGAATGAATAAAAACTTTCACAAAGTATCATCAACCTAGTTAGACTTTTACTGAATAAGAGTAAAAGGTTAAAAGCATGTGAGTACCGACAAGTCTTGTGTGTTTGGTAAGTAGTAAATAAGAATTGTCCTGGTAAAGTAAAAGGGACAATTAATGTCATGGTAAAGTAAAAAGGAGTAATAGATATAAGTAGAAATAATATGTAATGTAATACAATAAACAGGTTTTAACGACTCAATGGAATATCAAAAAGAATATAACAATTTCAGTATTAATGGGGTATATTTTATGTTTTTTAAATTATTTTCTCTCAATTTTTGAAGTCAAAGCAAATTGGTGTTTCAACAAATGCAAGATAAATCTTGAACAATAAATTTATATATAAAACTAATCGACCCAACGTTGGATCAATCAATCGGGTTTGAGAATCTGTTAAGCCTCAAGGTTGAGCTTGAGAATCATGTAGTAAGTAGTGAAAATAAAGAAAAGAGATTGAAAGTTAAAAAAAATCGAGAGACTTCAAACCTGACTACTTTAAACTTTTAAAAATCCATTTCACCTTTTCTTTTGTATTTTTGTAGCAACAAAGTTATAAGTTAAAAGAGAGAACCAAAAGAGACAAAAGACAACCTGTGATCTCCTTTACTCTCTCCACTATAGCCTCTGTTACAACCACCTTCCTGGCTTTTCTGCTCCTTCATTATAATAACACTTCAATTAGTTCCCAACTCCACATCAATGCAACCTAAACCTCTCATTCTCTTTGGTTTTCCCCCATTTTGTTGCAATATAAGCAAAACCAATACCGCCACGTTCAACCTTTCTTCAAACCACCAGAATCGTCCCCAGCAGATGAGGTAACTAAATCCAAACCCATCAACTTATTTATTATTGCATATGCATGCAGATTTAAGCTCATAGGTGGGTCAAACATGTAGAGATGGCCATATGTCTTTATTTGAGTTTTGTTTTGTCTCTATCTGTTGATTCTTCAAGTTATATAGTCGTAGGCGCATGTTGTGATGTGTTAATCCACAAAATTTAGAAAAGAAGCATAAAACGAAAAAGTTGCGAAAAATGAAAACTATAAAGGGACCAAAATTGAAAGTAAAAAAAGTTAGGATAGATTGCAAAGATAAAATGTTTTGGGTAAAAGTAATTTATCAAATACTTTTGGGTTAAAAGTAATTTATCAAATACTTTTGGGTGAAAAGTAAAAAATGATTTTTTTTTTTTTTTGAAAATCTCCCAAAGCATTACATATATGCATAAATAACCTGCTTATTTATAGTGTTTAAATTTAATACCCCACCAATCTAACCCACTAGTCTCATTCTTTTACTCTACAAGCAGAATAAGCTCATTGTTCCCTCAAATCGTAAGTTCAAAGTCCAAGTGGGTTTAAGCTTTGGTTTATATATATAAAAAAAGCTCAGACCTCTTCTTTTTCACTCGATCCTTCTCCTTGCTTGTTAAGGTGAAGTTCTACTCTTCCAAACTCAACTTTTCTTTAGTTTTGTAAGTTGTTTTCCAAGACTTCATGTGCTAAGTGTTCTTAGACTAGTTTTTATGTTAAAACTAACAGCTTACTACAAGTATTTTTCTTCTTTTAGTTTTGAAGAAAGTTTATAATAAAAATACTTATACTAAAAACTTATGTTGGTGATCTATGTTCATATTTGTTAGTTTTGTCATTTTTGAGCTTTTAAGTGTTTAATCTTTAAAATACAAGTGACTAAGTGTAATGTTTGGACTTTATGGACTCTTATAAATACTTATACTCATATACGCACGATTTTGTGTTATTTGGTGTTAAAGTTCATAGATCTAGTAGATTTATATACTTTCTTGTCTTATTTCTGTAGATCTACTAACTAGTTGTGTTTAGAAGTTTTTATTATGGATGTTAAATCTTATGATATAATAATTATCTTGTATAAAATGTTAAATCTATAACATAAATACAAATTATGGTGGGAGAATGCATATTTATTAAGTTATAAATAACAATTTTAAGACTTTAATTAGTGTATCATTGATTTTAGGTTTTTAAGTATCTCTAAGACTCAAAAATTATATTATTTTCTTGCTTAAATTCTCGTTTCTTTTGCCTCTCTCGTCATTCCTTCTAAATTTGCATACTTTATATTTAATTACATTATTCTCCACTTACACACACAAAGTTGTGTGTATAATTAAATAAGTTTTTTTTAATGGCAAAAAAGAACTAGCTTTCAAAAACTGGTTTTCTTTATACATTTAAATTTTAATAGGGTACAATTAAATGTTTGCAACATATGCTTTCAAACTAGTTGGATATAAACAAAATAAGTTATGTGTTTAAACTAGCTTTTGAACTCTTTAAAAGTAGTCAATATACACACAGTAGACAATGCTCACAAATGTGTGTAAGGTGGCTTTTCATGTTCCCTATATACATATACAACTTGCATAACCTAACGACATATTACCAATGCGTCGTCGAGTCATACGTTCGAGTAATAAACAATTTTTTCCAAACAAGTCTAGCTAGTTGGGTGAACGTAATACTTCGCCACTTTGGCCCAACTACTCTGGCTACGGGGTGTTCACGGTACGGTTTTATGGTTTATAGGTCAAAAAAGTAAGCCAAACAGCTATCAATGGTTTTTTTTTTTATCATAGAAAACCGAAACCGACCCGCTGAAATTTGAAACCAAATCGTTAATAACGGTTCGATATGTGTACGGTTTCACTGTTTAGAACGTATGATTATAACCAAAGAGGTACGCTTAAAGTGGATGTGAGTATACATCAGTAATTTCACTCTAACATCTAACATCACTTTTGACCATGATCATGTAAAACGAATTATATGACCATAAAGTTCTATTGCTATAACCTTAAAAATGGATTAATCCTCCTTATTTTCTTGTTCATATTTCTATTTTTTTATAACTATTTGGTTTGTTGTTTTAGGTTGTTAAGTTTAATAAATTTGGTTACCTTTATATTTTCTTGATTCTCATTTGGTTTTAATTTAATTATTTTGTTTTGTGGTACAATATTTGTTTTGAGTTTGGACAATTGGTTGATGTCTTAGGTGAGAAAAAAGTGATAGCTACGTAGGCCACATATAGACGTATTTTTTTCCCACTCAGAAATGCCTAAAATGAGTGTAACAATAGGGGTGTGATTTATTTATGTTAGTTCTATATATATTAACTAATGTAATGTAATTGAATAAATATTTATAAATCTGTGCACGATTAATGAACAATCCACTTAAAATCCTTATTCCTTAAAATTTTAGTTAAAACCCATATGCATGGGCGTAGTATAGTGGGGGCGGGAGGGGGCGACCGACCCCCAAACTTTTCGCTCAGTAGTGAAGAGTATCTGGTTTTCATATAGAAGTTTTTGGGTATACACGTATTTGACCCCCTGGTTTTATAGAAATTTTTGGGTATATACGTCTTCGACCTCTCGGTCATAAATCTCAAGCTTCGCCACTGCCCATATGCAACCCAACCCAACACATCACGGTCTATACAATATTACTTCTGTTAGTTTTAATCAACATGCCCTTGTGTAACTTGACACACCACGGTCCATCAACACAATATGCAGCCCACTATTTAATTAAAACCTATATACCTTGTTCTCTCTCTTAACAATAAACTCAAACCCTAAAATGGAACAAGATGAAGCATACTAGCATAGTATGCACCGTGGTCTCTTTCTATCTCTCTCACTATATATACATTGTTTTATCTTGTTCTATTTTGTCGAACCATACCTTGCTGACAACGGGGGTGTTTGGGATTCCTTTTAACTTATGACTTATTAACTTTTTATAAGTCATAAGTCACAAATTTTCACTTCTTATTTTCTCGTTTTAAACCATAAACCTCTTTCTCAACTCTTATTTAAACACTATCAAATTGACTTATTAACTTTTGAGTAAACTGCCAAAATGGTCCCTAATGTTTGGTCACTTTTGTCACTTTATTCCAAAATTTAAAACTTTTGAATCTGGGTCCCTGTGGTTTCAATTTTTTTGCCATTTTCATCCAAAAGCAAAATCTGGTCAGATTAAGTTAAGATCCAACGTTTTTATCTTTTTCCTCCCTTTTAATGAAGGACAAAATTGTCATATTTTTTTAGTTTTTTATTATAAAACGTCAAAAGATCATTTTGAACAGATTTTGATTTTGAATGAAAATGACAATGAAATTGAAACCACAGGGACCCAGATTCAAAAGGTCTGAGTTTTGTACTAAAGTGACAAAAATGAGTAAACCTTAGGAACCATTTTGGCAGTTTACTCTTAACTTCTTATAAGTCAATAAGTTAAAAAGAGCTCCAGAATAAGTTAACCCAAACACCCACAACATATCACAGACCCACATCCCGATGCACCCCACCATTCAAAAGGTTCCCCCGCTGGGCGTTGATGTCCGACGTGGCATGGAACCACGCCTCTTACACAGAGTCTAAAGGGTCCAAGTAGGCATTAGTAAGTTGTAAATAAAACTTAGACCGCTTGTAAAAAATTAAAGAGTAGCTCCTCCCATAAACTAAATTTGCTAATTAATATATAGTTACCTAATTAATTTGGCTTGAATAATTGAAAAATTATAAACCCTAATTGAAGTTGTTGTGTAACCTAAATTTCAATGTTCATAATAATTTCAGTATGGAGTTGCACTCTATAATGATATGGAGAGGCGCATGCAACTTTTTAAGGCACCAACATATGGTACAAGTGGACTATACTACTTTCATAAAAAAAAAAGGTAAAGACAAGTTACTTTTTACTTTTTAATGGTTATTATGATTTGGTTTACTTAAAATGAAAGACAAGTATAGAGGTAATTTATTCTAGTTCTTTCACTGTTTTTAGATGCTCCATGTTTATGGTTTTATAGTATCCATTTTTAAACTAGCTAGCAATGAAAGATGTTAGGTGTTTTGATGAAACAAAACGTGAACAAAACAATAATTAAAATTTGCTAGTATAAATCAAATTTGAAAGATAGTGTTAAACTGTTAATATATTCTTTGTTGTATAGATTTTACTTGTTTAGAATCTGGTTTTATTATTTACAAGCATCTAAAAAAGTATATGCTAAAAATTCTAATAAAATAAACGAAACAATGTAAGATTAAGTGATAAAATCCTATCAAAGTAGTTTATTTAAACAAATAGTAAAGTTTTGGTAGTTTTATTTTATCATATAAAAAGAAGAGTAAATTACAAGTTTTATCCTTTATGTTTGTCCCAAATTTCAGGCGCTGTCCTTTACCTTTAAAATTGATTAGTTTTGTACTTAATGTTTCAAAATCCTGCACGTTATGTCCTTTAGGGCAAACCCAGTTAATTTTTTTTTGTTAAATCTAATCATGTGCAAGGCACATGAGGGCATTTTTGTAATTTCGTTTTTTAGAGAAATTTATGTAATTAACTTAAAATAAATACCCATCATCTTCAAAAGTTGCAGACCACCACCGTTTTTTAGGGGATGTGAAAGAAGTCGCCTTCATACATACTAGTGACCCGACATATACAAGAAGCTGCAAGATGGTCATGGAATCTGCTGATTCACTTGGAAATGTATGTATCCTATTGTTTCTCTCTGTGTGATAATTCATATCAAATTGATCTTGTTAATTATTTATTAGTAGCTTCATATATACTAGAGGTTGATATTATCTTTCTTCTATAATATAGATTCTGGGAAGCACTAGCCATACCATTGATGAGCGTAAGGTGGCCGTTGAGCGTTACCTTGGGTAATAACTAATAAGGTAGCTAATATCCGTTATCATATTTATATGTTTCGTGTTTATAATCGATCAACGTTACGACATGTGTTTGCACATGCAGTAGGGAGGCACACACACCCGTGGCTATTTCTCAAGGGAAAACAAATCGTGAGAGTGACTGGGCTTGACGTTACCATGAATCAATGCGATGTAAGTTAAAAGAAAAACACCACTTTTCTTTTGTTTAATTATTATACTTTCCAAAATAAAATGATACGTGACACAGGTGTATAGGGAGCTTGAGAATGCCTTTGCTAACTGTGGATCATGTACGACAGGTAATTACGCACGTTCTTTTTATAATCACGCATATTGAAGACATTAGTCACGCGTGTTATAGAACAAATCACGCACGTTGTTGTACGTGAAGTACGTTAAGCCGTAATATACGATATTCTTTATATATATATATATATATATAGGGAGGGGCTCATGCGAGAACCACCCTTATTGTGAGAACCGCGAGAAGCACTTACAAGGACCAAATATGAAATTTAATTAAAGTTGTGAAAAATAAAAAAAAAGGCGGATGACTATACATGTAATAATGAGTAATTGTGTAATGTAGTTAGGGTTTTTTTGTAAGATACTCGAATACACACACAAACGATTCATTCCGGCGGCGATTTATAACAATTTCAGGGTAATCCGGCGGCGATTACGGTTCGATTACGGCTGTTACAAGTTGTTTCGAACACACAAACGACTCATCCGGCGGCGATTTGTAACAATTTCAGGCGAATACGTTCGATAACCGGCGGCGATACGGATGTTCTAAGTTGTTGCGGAGGCGATTACGATCGATTACGGCGGCGATTACAGTTGTTCTAAGTTGTTGAGGAGTATAATGACTACAAATGAAATCGGTGAATCGGATGACAAACGTGAAACCAGATAGGGTAGATCGAAGGGCATCCTGAGGAAGAAGATTACAGGTACCAAATTATACATAAATTTTGAGGAAGAAGACTACATGTAACAAATTATATACATAGATTTATTGTAGTTTTTAGTTTACACATGTAATATGTATAGCAACTTGAAATTGAAACACATATTTGTACAATTACAACAAATTAGGGCATATTTCACCCGAATAACACATTTTTAGGTCAATTCTGAAAAATAATATGGTATTTTAATGGCGTTTTTTGTGTTAAATACAATATTTAGTATGTTAATAGACGTAGCTTGTATATTTTGTGATGATAGTTAAATAATTACAATTTTTGTGTAAAATTATGGATACAGAGATTAATTTTTGTATGTTGTATGAATACACATGTAATTTAGTACACAAATGTATGATTATGTTAGTTTTTACAAAGTATGCATATATGCATATAACGTGATATGTACATATAAAGTATGTAAAATAATATGTATACATGTACAGTTGCATGTACAATATGTTTTACATATACATATGCATATATATTAATGGTATGCATATATGCATATATATTAATCATATGCATATAGATTAATGGTATGCATATATGCATATATATTGATGGTATGAATTTATGCATATATATTAATGGTATGCATTTATGCATACAGTTTGTTGAATAGAACAGAGATTAATTTTGTATGTTGTATGAATACACATGTAATTTAGTACACAAATGTATGATTATGTTAGTTTTGACAAAGTATGCATATATGCATACAATGTGATATGTACATATAAAGTATGTAAAGTAATATGTGTACATGTACAGTTGCATATGCAATATGTTTTACATATACAGATGCATATATATTAATGGTAGGCATATATGCATATATATTAATGGTATGCATTTATGTATACAAGTTGTTGAATATAAAGTATGTTTACATGTACATTGAATATAGATTAATGGTATGCATACAAGTTGTTGAATATAAAGTATGTTTATATGTACATTGCACATAGATTAATGGTATGCATTTATGCATACATGTTGATGCATATATATAATATATGTACATGTACAATTGCATACATATTAATGGTATGCATTTATGCATATAAAATAACGGTAAAATATGTAAACGTATATGTTATCAGTTTTAATATATTAACATTGTTTAATTGCATGTTTATACAACAGGTGATGAAAGGGAAAAAAAGGAAAGTGACATTTAGTGCCGATGTTAAGAAAACTGATGCAAATCCAACACATATTAGAAAAAGGAAACATAATGATGATAAAGAAGATAATGAACCAATTGTGTCGATGATTAGGAAATCACAAATTAGAAAAAGGAAAAGTAACGTTAACAATAAAGATGTGGAGAATGCAAAAAACACAACAACAGTTGAACAACCAAGCAAAGGTACAACATACTTGTTTGATATAATAATATTAAGTGTGTATGTAACATAGGAGATGTTAAAAAGAAAGGTGAAATTGAAACAGAGATGTCGGGTATAAAAAAGGTATGTATGCATATAATATTTGAAATGTTATCTATGCATAAATGCATATGCACATGATGGTATAAGCAAATGTGTATATTATTTTAATTATGCATATTAACGTATGGATATTAGTTGGTAATAATATAAACAGAGGAGTATAGTATGTATCTAATTAATATGCATATATGCATATGAGTATATGAAATGTATATGCATAAATTAATGATAAGATTAAATCAATAAAATATTTGAATGTGATGGGAATGTATATGTAGTTAATTAATATACAAATGTGTAAAAAAATCGTTGTTATTATTATTATTATTAATTTTTTTTAAATATGATAAGTTGTGTGTAAAATCACATATGCATATGCGTATATGCATATGAGGGTATATAATGTATATGCATATATGCATAAATAAATTTATATTATATGCATATATACATATAATGATGTATAAATTGGATAATGACGTGTAATTCATAGAAAGATGTGAAAATTATAATAATTGTAATATTATTGTATAATATATATAATAAATTTTTTATTTTAATACTAAAAAAGGTATGAAAAATAATAAATGCAGACACATATGGATGATATAGAAGATACGGTAATCGTATTGAAGCATCAGATGAATGACATAAAGGAAGAGTTGGAAAGACAGTTTTTGCTTAATCCAGACGATGAACAATTGTTGAAAGTGATTGGGATGTTTAATGAGACTTTCAAGGAAACTGTAAAGATGGAAAAGGTTAAACAGAACGTTGATGAAATTGTTGATGGTGTTATTAGTATGTTACAGAAAAACGTAAGGACGGATGATACAAAGGAAGGGGATGAATGTGGGAAAACAGATGTGAAAAAAGGTGGAAAATTAGGAATTGATGAAAGTAAGGGTACTGATGACGTAGAGACAGGTGATAAATCGGTAGCACAAAAAAAGGTGGCATATAAGTATCGTAAGAAGGAGAGGATGTAGTTGATAAGTCAATGCCATCATTTGTATTATTGACCCCAAGTTCGCAAGAATCAGATGATGATGAGTGCGAGGAGGTAGTGCCGATGAATAAACCGTTGGACGAGAAAGAAAAATTGTTATGGAATTTTGTGATGATCATTGGGATGGAAAAAAAGAGGTAATTATTGTTTGATGTGCGTATGTGTGTATAGTTATTATATAAATATGTATATGAATTCATATATGTATATATTTAGGTAGTATGTTGTAGATTTTATTTTGTATTGAGTTGTGAAAAACAAAAAAATATATTATAGGATCGAGGGAAATAAGAAGGATGACGAATATGGGAGGGGCGTATATGATGAAGATGGAAAAGGCGAAGTTGACACAGAAAAGAAAAATGACAAATCCGGATTAAGCTTTATGTAAGTTGTATATATATATATATATATATAGAGTGGGGATCCTACGGAAAGTGTGTTTTTCCTAAAAAGTGTAAAAAGTCATACAACACAATAATTTCAGGCATAAAACACACCTAAAACTCACAAATAATAGAATGAATATTACTAAAATACCATATTCAAACTCTAATAGTCCATAAAAACTTCAAACACACCATCGTAGAACTATGAATATAAAACACACAATGCTAAACAACATAAAACACAATAATATTTGTCATTCCACAATCAGAGCCTTAACATCTAAAACACAACACAAAACCCACATACATGATGTTTTAGTAATCTTCATCATATTATTTGTGGGTTTTTGGTGTGTTTTATGGTTGACGTTACGGTGTTTTATGACTTTTTACACTTTTTAGGAAATTTAGACTTTCTGGCCAACTCCTATCCTATATATATATATATATATATATATATATATATAATTATGTATGTTATTTATATGCATGTATGTTTGTTACGAATTTGCGTAATGCATATAAAGTATATAGAGTTGTAAAAAATAGATTTAAAACAATTTAATTATTGTTGGATAATTGAAAAAATATACGTGCATGCAGGTTGAAGATGTTTGAAACACAACATGGATTGCATGCATTGGGGCATACAATGAACACGCTAGATTTTGGGAAGGAGATATCATCAAATCTGATAGATTGTTGGACAAAATGTTAAATGATAAGGAGAAAAAGATGGTGGCTAGCGGGAAAAGACGGTTGTTCTGTTATACATCAAACTTTGTAAGTAGATAGTATGATTATACATTAATATAAATACACATGTATAATATGTAAATGTGAACATGTGTTGGATAATAAGATAATATGTGAATATGCATATATGCATATATATGATAATGTAGTATGTCGAGTTAACAGATAGTATGCATATATGCATATAAAGAAAATATGATATGCATGGGATTTAATTATAATATGCATATAGGATTGTTAATAATAAAGTGATTGGATATGTGTAAATGCATATAGAATAAAGTTTAATATACATATTTTTTATATATTTATATAAACAAGAGATTTGCAATATTGCATATGGATTGAAATATGATATGCATGTATGCATATTAATGAAAGTATGATATGCATATATGCATATGGGTTATATTATAATATGCAGATATGCGTATGGGTTATATTATGTGTTATTCTATATGCATGTATGCATAAAATTAATAATATATATATATATATATAAATATATGTTTATAAAAAAAATAGGAATAAAAATAATATATATACACAAATATTAATATATGTTTGTAAAAAAAATAAATAAATTGCAGCCGGAATATATGCTGAAGAAGAAGCAAGATGAGGAGATGGCTTTGAAATCTGTGAAAAAGTATTTGAGAGAAGTATTTGAAAGGGACGACACGCTGTTGGATTTGAGAGCTTTTAATATAATAGTGGTACCAATGATCGAAAAGGCACATTTTTATCTTATTTGTATGGATTTGGATACGGGAGATGTGCAGGTGACAGATAACATGGATTCAAACAGAGACGCCGTGCATGTAAGGACATCATCAGAGTTTAGATACATGGGGACACCATTGTTAGTGCACTACATCTGTTGATTGCGTCTAGGTGTTTAGGATCAGGTCTTTTATCGTATTGTATAGCATAGGGCACGTAATACGAGAAAACAGGAGTCTGTATGGGTTTCATGTATCAGGTTCGCTCATAGGGACATAGGATTCTAGGTTCGCTTATTTGACATGATGGTCCGCTTATGTGGACTAGTGTGGTCCGCTTTTATGGTCATGTGACACATAAGCGGACCCAACTGCCTATATATATAGGGTAGTTTGAGCGAACCTCATAACGTTGTTGTTGGATTCACGCCGAAGCTCTGCCGTGTGACGATTGAGCTGTAAAACGTTTCAAATCAATAAAACAAGCAGTTAGGAGGAAGAACTAGCTATATCTACTTGCATTTCTTATTATTCCGCATCTGAAACGCAAGAGACAACCTCTGAACGACTCGTTCGGGTCAACAAAAGATCCTACAACCATGCAAAGTGGTATGTAAAGTTAATGTAATATTTATGTATATTGTCAATTGATGTTAATTTTTAATTTTTGTTTTGGCGTTTATTATGCAGAAAAATTACATGTGGACATACATGAAGTCAGTAAACCACCCGGATACAGAAAAGCTTAGAAAAGGTGTAATAAAGAGGTTAAAGATTACGTGGGGAACAAAGGATAATGTGAAAGATTGTGGGGTATTTGCAATGCGCCATATGGAATGTTACAAAGGGAGTACAAAGGAGTTTGATTGTGGATTCAGTGATTTGAAGGATGTGAAGCAACATCCGTTGAATAACATGCGAATGCGGATAGCAACAACATTGATGTTATCACCGTCAAACATTTATAGGAAAAGGGTGTTAGATATGGCGAAGGTAGCGGCTGAGAATGTGAAGAATGTTAAGATAGAGTGTAAATTGAAAACAGTAGCAAAACTGCCGGAGGAGTGTTGGAGAGGATTAGCGAAACAGTAGGTTGGTTAGAAGTTATATGGTCTATTGAACGGTGTTAGAAAATGGTAAATAGGTTGATGGTATGGTTTGTTAAGTGATTGGATATAATCGGAAAATGGTATGTTATAATGACTGTTGTTGGATTGTTGATATATGCAATTTGTAATTTGGATTGTTAATTATTATTTTTTATTTGTTTTATTTTTTTATTGATTGATATTAAATGATGTTGGTGAATGTTATTGTATATATAATGTGGTATATAGATTGTAAAATGATCAGGGTAAATGCGAACAATAGAGATGGAAAGTAGTATTATGTACATGTATGCATATATGAATATAAAATTTAGTTTGTTATATACGTAATGACATATATATGAATGCATATATGAATATGGTAATTAGAAGAATATAAATGTATGTATATAAAAAATCATGTTGATACATACGGAATGAATGCACATACATATAAATTTATATAAATATGACGTAACAAGATACGGTTGTATATGCATATATGCATATGATGTGTAATAATGTAGTATGTTGTAGTATAAATGGTTTTAGTTATGTAAATAGTAATGATAAAATGTAAAATGGATATATATTTTGATAACAATATAGAATTATGTAATAATTTATATGTACATATGTATATTAATATGTACATATGGGTTTATGCATATATGCATAGATAGATATGGAATGATTAATTGTAAGGTTGTAATGGTAGATGTGATTTTGCAATAGTTATATAAATATGACAGAAGGAAGCATGTGATAAAAATGATCTTAATATGCATATATGCATAGGGGAAGGTTCATTTGAGAAGAAATTTAATGTGAGAAGAAAAAGAAGAAAGGGCATAATGGTAAAACATTAAATAGTTTATAACTTTTCCCATTAATTATGTTATCTCTCATTAATAAAGCAAAAAACATTTTATCCTACACATTTCAAAATTTATCCTACATATATCTTACACTTACCGAAATTTACCCTACGCATATCTAAATTTATCATACACATTTAAGAATTTATCCTACACATACTAAAATTTATCCTACACATACTAAAATTTATCCTACACATGTCGAAAATTGTCCTTCACCCTAAATTATTTTATCTTGAAAGAATATATTTAAAATGGGAGTTACAAGTTTAATAAGTTAGCTAATTAATTACAATTAGAAATTTACCTATATGCCCTTATTAATAACACTAAATACACATATTTAATGAACTAAATGGAGCATTTCTATTGGTTTAAAAGTTATTCTTTTTATTCTTACAAAATTTTTCTTCTCATTTGAACCCTCCACTATATGCATAATACATGTATATATATATATATATATATATATATATATATATATATATTTAAGTTATTCATATATGCGTAGTTAAACAGGTAAACATATATTGTAATGATATGCATGTTAAAATGTGAATGGTACTGAAAAAAATAATCACAACATAATGTAACACATGATAAACGATATGTTTGATATAGGTGATACAAATAAAAAGATTATAAAATGTTACTAATAAAAAAAATGCAAAGTTCAAACAGGGGAAAAACATATCAAACATCGTCTTCTGATTCAGTATTGTAAACATAGTTGGGGTAATGACGGGTTCTGGACGAATGTCTAATGGGTTGGTTAGATGTTTTTGAAGGTGCCGGGTCGATTTGTTTAGTTGTTGTTGCAACCGTATCATACAATATATCAATAGTGTTGTCGTTGTAGAACTCTTCATCAGAATCGGTAGATGCATATGTAGGTTCAACATCAAATTCATTGTCCGATACATCATATCGGGGAGGAGGAAGGTTGGCAGCAGCCGCAGCATCGCATTTGGCCTTGTAAGCAGCCCGTTTTGCCTCTTTGACTTTAATACAATTGCGACTATCATGATCAAAAACATATTTGTTACAATGGTTGCATAGACGCGCAGGACGTTTACGACGTTTAACAATTTTTTCACCCGGACCAACCCGTCTTTTCTTGGTGTCCGAACCTTTGTTTCGTATGCCCATAGGTGGCTTGATGGTTGAAGCTGAATGAATTGGAAGGTTGAGTATATCACTGATGTTAGCAGGCTTTGGGTTATGTTCTGGTTCATCAGGTAAATCTTTATATATTTCATTTCTGATGGATCGTATTTGTGTGGATAATGAACGAAGTCGATCAGGGTTTTTTCCAATTCGATTCATGCATTGGGTAAGCAAATCAAGTATTTCAGTTTTTAGTGTACCAGTCTCGCTCATCTCTGTTGAATACATGTGTGATAAGGTATACACGCTTGATGGGACCGCATCACGTTTCCATCGCCCACTTATGTATTGGATGGGAATACGGTCAATTGATTTGAACCAAAATACGCAAAATATATGACGGCACAAATAACCGATACGTGTAAATCCCATGCAGGAACAAGTATAAGTGTTTGATGGGATATCAGCGTAAACCTGCATGAATATGAATGGTGTAAGGTAAGTAAATATATAAGTGAAGTGTATGTTTATAAATATGAATGATGTATTGTTTGTATGGAATAACATAATAAATTGGTATATGTGCATATATGCATATAATATGATATAATTAACGTATGTAAAAAAATTCATGGGAGAATGTATGATTACGTATGGAGTACGATGTATGTTCAGGTTTGTTGATGTATAGTTATAATTATATGTAATAAATGTGTGTTGTATATTAGTATAATATAGACGTCATACGCGGTATTTTAAGATTGGAATATGTACATACATTGTACATGTTGTGGATTGTTATGTATATAAATATGTATGCATATGGTATTATATGCATATATGCATATTGTATTGTTAGTTACATGTATGCATTATGCATAAGTTTGGATGGAGTAATTAATGAGTAATCAGATGATGTATGCATATATGAATAAAAATTGTAATTTATGATAAAGTTGCATCACATATGTTATGTACATATGCATCTATACATACATTTAAATTAATAAAAAAAATAATAATTAATAGTTAACAAGATAGGTACCTCGAACGTGTTGACAATAACTCTGTGTTTGTTAAGATGTCTGACACTATAAATAGAGTCGACAGACGTGGTAGGACGTTCAGAAATGATACACTGCAACATTCCTCGATGAATCTCTTTTTGAACTTCCAAAAATATATTCCATGTGTATATCTCAGATGCTTGAATTTCAATGGGAAGGGTTGTTAAAAACTTTGGTGTGCGTGTGTCACTATCAAACTCATTCTTACGTTGTTTATTACGATTGGAATCAACAGCAGTATCATAGCACATTAAGAATTGGACAAGGGAGTTTGTTTCTCTAGAGTTAGTTTTGAAACGTGCATTAGAACTTTCGCACCTGGATGTCGTTTTCATCAAACAACATAATGGAATATCTCTGAAATAGCATGGTGCCCAACGTGTGCGAATGTTATACATATCGGTCAACCATTTGTGATTTTCAAGTTTATATTCCTTCATTAAAAGTTGCCATTGTGATTCAAATGTTTCAACTGTTATGAACAAGTTCCAAACAAGTTTGTGTATTGATTTCTTCAGAGTCCCATTTGCAAGTATATCACCAGATATCTGTAATTGGTTGACAATTCATAAATAAAGAATGTTAAATTATAATATTGGTAAAAGAATGATGATATATACGTACATTGGAATATTGAATAAGATAAAGTTAATAATATCGTTACCTTAGCGGGCAGTTTATCCGTTATGTGCCACATACATAAACGATGGGTGGATTCGGTGAATACATTTAACACAGCTTGTTTCATAGAAGCATCCTGGTCAGTAAGTATAAGTGAAGGTTGTTTTTTGTGGGCTTTAAGGAACATTTGGAGCAGCCAAGTGTATGATTCAATTGTTTCATCGTATAGTAATCCAGCACCGAAAATTACACAACGTTTGTGGTGATCAACACCAGTAAATGGAACAAAAATCATCTTGTATCTGCAACATATGTATTGTAATATGTATTAATAATACAAATCATAAAATAAAGTTATGACATGTATGTAAAAAAATGTATGTTGTGGTATGTAGGCGTGAATAATCAGAATTTATGTGTATGATGATAGAATAGAATATAGTGTTATATTAACATATGCACATATGTATATGATGTAATGTATGAGTAATGATATGAATACAAAAAAAATGTATGCAGATGATATTGTATGCATATATGCATGTGGTTAATGTTATATATGTATCTTTTAAATAGCATAATATGATTATATGCAGTTATGCATAAGTTGATATGAGGCAAATAATAAATAAATATATGGTGTGTGCATGAGTGCATAACATGCAAATTATAATAAATTTGAAATAAGTATGTTATGTATATATGTATACATATTAATATACAGAAAATGAATATGCACATATGCATATATGCATGAATTACACCTAAACATATGATTATAAAATATGTTGTTATTTAGTAATAATGAAATTTGACATACTTGTTTGTATCATATGTAGCATCAAATCCACACACATCTCCGAAAGCTTCGTAATTACGTAAGGATACAAAGTCAGCCCAAAAAGCGGAACGAGGCTCGTTGTTTGTAACAACATATTCAAAGATGAAATCTTGACGGTTTTGGCTTCTTGATTGTAAGGTATCAACAAAAAGGTTTGCATCACGGGCACCAATGAATAATCGAAAGTCTCTACTTACATTTTTAAAATCCACTGTAGTACCCTGCACATTTTGTGGTCCACCTTTTAAGGAAACTTGAATATTATGGGCAATGCTCGGCCCAATTTTGTTTAACCCGACCCGATGTATAAATTGTTGATCTTTGAAAGTTACTTGTCTATTTTGTCTGAGAAGATCAGCATTTTCATTACTGGTCATGCAATGGTTATGTTGCTCAACAATACTATATAATTGAAATTGTTTTGTTGTTTCCAAATATCGAAAACGGGCACATGCACCACAAGTAGAGACGGTGTATCAGCTACGTCGTCTGTTGTTTGTAGGTGGTAGTGATGAATCGAAAGTGTTATGTTTTGGCTTGCCATTTTTTGAACATAAAAGGTACCGATGTGTAGGAATTCTTATGCTAGGATTGGATGGGTCTGGCTTTGATTTCAAAGTGCTAATACGGACAGAAAATCCAGCCTTTGAAGTGTATTGTTTATACATCATGATAGCATCATCCCAGTGTTGGAATACACTTCCAATGGATGGCATGTATTGAATGTCAACGTCGGGAGTCCAAAATTTGGTACCATCGGGGGACGAATAAACTGAACTTATAAATGTACCTGTTGAATGAGTAAATGAATATAAGGTTTATAATGAATATTATAAAAGAATGGCAGAATTATGTTGTAACCTAATGCATGAATAGTCAATATGTAAATTGTTTTTAAACAAATGATGATGTAGTAATGTAATACCTTTCTGTTCTTTATGTAGAAATTGTAGTTTTTGTGGTATATTTGATGAAGTTGACACATAAGAAGACGATCCAGAATCAGAATATGACTGTGTGTTATACGAGATTTCAAAATTATCAGCTGTCACAATGTCATAGATGGCGTCGATAGATGCAACAGCACAAGATGAATCAATTATAGGAATTAACCCTTTTTCAGATTGCATTTTTGTTGGACAATGTTGATCATTTCTAATAATATTGATTGGGGCGTTTACTGAAGACGAATCAGATGATGCCATGATTTCTACAATTAATGTGAGTAACATTTGTTGTTATTATATTGATCACATGTTGTGTATGATGTAACAATAGGTAGAATGACAAACAGTGTAACATTTATAAATGTGTGTAAACATATGTGATCGTATTAGAAGTAACATATATGCAAAAAAGTGATGTATATGCATATGTGCATATGTAGTAGATAAAATAAAGTACTAGTTAAATGTTAACAAATCAGTTTAATGTTTATGACACAAGTGTAAATGTAATGTATGTATTAACATAAACTAAAAACATTTAATTCGTGAATATGTATACAGATCTTATTGAACAAAAAGTCATATACATTACCTTGTAAGATGAGAAAGGACGAATATGATGTAAGAACGTTAGGGTTTGCAGGAATTTGATGAATTGTCGTAATTGCGAATGTGACCGGAATTAAAGATACACTATAAGGAAGCTTCGATCGGTGGTCGGAATTGTGGTGGAGGAGAAATGACAAATATGCTCTAAGAATGTTAGGGTTTGCAGAAATTGTATGAATTGTCGTAATACATGAACTGATTCGTTGATAATTCGTTGAGGTGTTGAGAATGTGACCGGAATTAAAGATACATTGTCGGAATCTTCGATCGGTGGTCGGAATCGTGGTGGCGGAGACGGAGGTGATAATCGGCGTCGGACATGAGTGAATAGCACCAATTGTGAATGGATATGACAACTGATTTATTGAAAATACCTTATTTTTATATTTCAGTCCTTGTAGTTTGAGTATTGTTGCGTTCACACTTGGTTCTCGCGGTTCTCACAATAAGAGGTGGTTCTCGCATGATCTTCTCCCTATATATATATATATATATATATATATATATATATATATATATATATATATATATGTATATATATATATATATATATATATATATGGGACCGCTAAAATGAAAACCACCTACAGTTGTAAGAACTGTAAGAACCGAGTGAACCACTTTCTAACCACTAGATGTTCAAGATAAATGGATGAGATTAAAAGTAATAAAAAACTATTATAAAATTATTTTTGTCTTATTATGTTTCTAATATTTTATTGTTAAAGGGTATTTAAGTAAATTTGCTTTTTTGTCTTATTGTATATATTATTTTTTATTACATTTTTATCCTATTGCATTAATTATGCGCGTTTTTAATATTTTATTGTTAAAGGGTATTTAAGTAAATCAGATTCTTTGATTTTACGCCCCGTTTTTTATGCGCGTTTTTTACGGCACGTTTTACGTCCTGTTTTTACGCTTCGTTTTTACGACTGGTTTTTTACGCGTTGTTTTTTACGTTTTACGTTAAAAAGTTTTTACATAAAAGTTTACATTTTACATTTTTGTGCTAAAAAGTTTACGTTTTACGTTTTAGGTTAAAAGTTTAAAAAGTTTACGTTTTACATTTTCCGTTAAAAAGTTTACGTTTTACATTTTTCGTTTTACGTTAAAAAGTTTACGTTTTACGATTTACGTTAAAAAGTTTACGTTTTACGATTTACGTTAAAAAGTTTATGTTTTACGTTGAAAAGTTTACGTTTTACGTTAAAAAGTTTACGTTTTACGTTTTGCGTTAAAAAAGTTTATGTTTTACGTTAAAAAATTTACGTTTTACGTTTTACGTTAAAAACTAACTTTATACGTTAGAAAATTTACGTTTTACGTTAAAAAGTTTACGGTTTTAATTTTTTTTCACAAAAACTTTTTTACACAAAACGAACGCACTCAAAAATCGCAACTCGGTAGGTGTCTCAGATAGATTGTTATCATCATCGACTAGGGGGGGGGAATATAAAAAACCAACACATAAAAATCAAAACAAATGAGTGGATTCTTGAAAAAAAACGGGGTTTGACTCAGATTTTCCGATAATCAGAGGCTGCAAAGAGGGGTTGCACGTTCAAAAACTACCCTCCACCGTCCTTTGCCGCGCCATCGTCATCAAAATATGCGTTTTTTTTTTTGCATTATCACAGCCCAAAATCCAACAGATCAAAACACACATAATTCACTGTTCAAATCTACCAAAAAGCACCAGATTCAAAACATTCAAAAGCACAAGATTCAACAGATTCAAACATTCAAAAAACACCAGATTCAAAACATTCAAAAGCACCGAGATTCAAAACATTCAGCAGATTCAAAAACATTCAAAAGCACCAAATTCAAAACATTTAAAAGCACCAAACTCAAAACATTCAAAAGCACTAGATTCATCGCCGTTCACACAACCACCGCCTCCAACACCTGCACCGCCAACACCGTCCGGCCACCCCCACCACCGGAAGAAACCCCCCCCCCCCAGAAAAACCCTAAAGAAAACCCCACTACACCGCCTTTCTCATCAAGCCCCCTTTTCTAAGTATAAACACAAGCCCACAAAAAATTCATGAAACCCAGATATCATACCTCATCTCATCAAGACCCCCCTTTTCTAAGTATAAACAGAAAATCAGAGGAGAGAAGGGCGGAGAAACGAGGGGTCATCGGTCTTGTTGCCGGAGAAGGAGGAGGTCACCGGAGAAGGAGGGGGTCGCCGGTGGTGGATGAGACAGAGGTTTCTTGAAGATGAATTTGGTTTCTTGAAGATGGTGGTGAACCATTTTAAGAGAGAGGGAGAATCAGTAGATGGATTTGAATTTTTGTGGAGTGTGATTTGATAAAGTGAGATATTAAATGAAGAGAGAAGGTCTGGTGGTTTAAATGAAGAGAGAGGGAGAGATTTGACATATGGGGTAAATGACCAAACTATCCTTTAGGTTATAAAATAATATTGTATACATGGCAAAGTCTGATTTGTTAAAAGTGGTTCTCACGGTTCTTACAACTGAGAGTTGTTTTTATTTTAGCGGGTATGGGGGGTTTCTAGTTCAAAATATTAATAAAGATACGACTGAAGAGTTCTCCATCAAATGGATGGTTAGTAAAAATGTGGGCGGTTATTTATTGTTTATTAGTATTATGAATTTTGTAATCCTTTCAACTGATTCCCCCTTTTTACAGAATGATTATGCTAGTGGAAATGTGGTGATGGAAGCTAACAAGAAGCTCGTAGCTGATAAAATTTGTAGAAACTTGAAGAGTATGTCTATTTTTATCAAGGCTGAATACGAAACAATGGAGCTGCATAAACTGTTGGATCTCAATACATTCACAGAGAACTGTGTGAATAAGTGTTCAGCATAACAGTCCTTAGAGTCTATTGGTCCATTCAATGTCCGTAGTTCAACCATTGGTGCTAGAGAAAAGAAACTTCTTCAATGAGTCTATAATGAAGATGAGAAACTTGAACAGGAATGGGTAGCATCTTTGCATAATGGATTGGCTATCACCAAGTCGGAAATGAGACGTTATTTTGAATCAGCACTCATGGCTTTCTGATACAATTATAAGCTATGTTGCGGAATATTTGTGTGCTCGAGCATTTGACTCGTCGCCAAATCCAAAGCGTTGGTATTTTCCAACTTTGTTTGAGGTTTGTTTGGTCAACACTTTTGAAAATAGCAACAATTATAAATAGCAATAAATATATGTGGCTTATGAAATCTCATTTATATTTGTGCAGATTGTGACTAGAGAGAAGGATCGAGATATGAAAAAATCTTGTGAACATCATAAGTTGACTCGATTAAAGAAGACACCATCAGTGGACTTGTATTTTGGAGAAGTAGAGCAAGTATTTTATGAAATGTGGTTATATCAATGAATAGGCCTGTAAACGAACCGAATGTTCATGAACTGTTCGTGAACTTGTTCGGTGGGAAGTTCGTTTATTTAATAAACAAACGAACACGAACAAATTTATTTGTTTGTTTAGTTAAATGAACGAACATAAACACACGTGTTGTTCGTTCATTAATGATGTTTATGTCTTTTTATGTTTGGTATGTATGTTTGTTTGTATTGTTTTATAATTGTTAAATGATGTTTGTTTATGTTCATTAAACGTTCATTTAGGTTTTAAATGAACAAACATAAACGAATACGAACATTCCCATGAACGAACATGAACACAGGTGTTGTTCGTTCATTAATGTTCGTTCATTAATGTTCGTGAACGTTCATTCATTTATGTTCGTTATGTTTGTTCGTTATATATATATATATAGGGTTAGATTAATGTACAATATCCCTTATCGTACAATATGTACGCACTCATCTCAACCGTCAGATCTTCATCCCACATTGAAATCGCATGTTGGTTTTTTGTAACAATTTCGCATGTTGATTTTTTAACATGCGATTTCATCAAAATTACCACATGCGAAATTGTTACAAAAAACCAACATGCGATTTCATCAAAATTATCACATGCGAAATTGTTACAAAAAACCAACTTGCGATTTCATCAAAATTATTACATGCGATTTCATCCATGCTATTTTATAACATGCGATTTCATTATATCGTACGTTGTCACACCCCCAAAATCCACCTGCGGATAACACCCGCTTCGAGGGCGTGACTGACCAGGATCCAGCCACCAATTATACCGAATACTTAAGTTGATAACGAAAGTAGTACTTACTATTCAAAAGCTTAGCAAATATTAAGTTCAGAGTTTAAAGTTTCAAGTTCAAAACAGTAATAAGTAGCGGAAGCATAAGTAAGGTAGTTTAAAACAAAGTTCATGATTCAAAATAAGGTAACACCCAACACAAGGGTGAACAGACACTACACGTTCCCAAGCAGCAAGCTCCTTCGTCACGGGTTACCTGCAAAGCATGCAGTAAGGGGTCAACAATAATGCTGAGTGAGTTCACTAGTTGTCCAGTTTTAATTACCAAAAACTTGTTTCACCGGTTAATTTATCCATTTATACATGCCCTGGGGAGCTACCCCAAAAGTTAGCGACTAAACTGTTTTCCAATACCGAACACTAGGTAACCGTTGCGTATCCGCAGGATGCCCCGATGTCAATGTTCTATCATCATTGACGGATTTCTGAGTACATTAGTTCACGACCGATCCCAAACCAGGGCACGGTGTGAGGCTGGTAAACACCTAAATAGCGCTATCAACTAATAACCCGTTCGCCTAACCCGGCGACTAATCGGTATTTGTAGTAGGGACTTGAGTGATAGAGTTTCGTTTAGTGCTGTTAGTTGCAATCCGTATAAACAGTAATTAACCAAAAGGTTTCCCAATACCAGGGAAGGAAAAGTAAGTTTTGTTCCCAATAACTAGGGAAGGTATGTAAATGGTATCCCCCTTTTACCAGGGGATAGGATTGTTTTAGTCTCGTGTCCCAAACCACCGGGACGCATGCTTTTAAGTTGTGAACTCACCTTGGGTTGCTCGGTAGGTTTAGGTTACTTGGTCAAACACGCTGGTCACCACGTCCTAACATGGTTACCGGTATAGATCAGGTTCGGTATACAAGCATTCACGTAAAACACATACTGGCACGTATCATACATACCGATAAACAGTCATGGGGTTATTGGGCTGGCCTAAACAATTAAGCAGTCAACAGTAACACATAACTCAGTCAACAGATAGCCCATAACACATAATGGCCCAATACCCAAAGTGGACAGCCCACTCGCAACCAGCTGGTCTCGAGTCGCAACCAGGTGGTTTCGGCTTGTCACGTTATGGTTGCGAGTCGTAACCGTGGTCTCGAGTCATCATGCTGTGGTTGCGAGTCGCAACCGACGTAGTCTCGAGTCGCAATCGTGTGGTTTCGAGTAGTCATGCAGTGGTTGCGAGTCGCAACTACGTGGTCTCGAGTTGTCATGCCTTGGTTGCGAGTCGCAACGGCGCAGTTGCGAGTCGAAATGCTGTCATTTTCATGTACACGTGATGATGCAGATATGACAGTCCAATTTGTACCGAGAATTCAGACCCAAATCCGGAAATAACCAATAAGGTTTCACTAACACTTTTCCTAATCTGCCTATAATAAAATTTGGATCAAACTTTGCCATTTTAAAATCTTCAAACCATCTTCAACTAGTTCATCTTATGTTCATAATTTTCTAGGGTTTTCTCTTTAACAAAATCATACATTTATGAACCAAAAATCACATACTTCTAGCAAGATTATTATGCAATCACAAGTAAAACATACACTTTATGACTTAGAACATAGTTTTGGGTTGATCATAAGCACATTTTAAACCACTATTTTATAGCCATTATGAACATGTTGTCAAGCTTCATACATAGGGGTTTTCACATATAGTTAATCTTCACAAATCATACTAAAAGTCATGCATAACAACTTTAACTAACCATTTTCAAACATGTTACCACATATTGTCAACTTTACAAATCAACCTAAGAATCATGCATTTTGTTTCTAACCAAGCATTTTCTAGTTCAAATACATATCATTCAAGCAAGAATACAAGGCATCCATTACACATAAATCTATACACAAACTAGAACACTAACCGGGTAGAGAAGAAGGAGCCGAAAACAAAGAGAAAGGAACCGAGAAGATGGAATGTCCGAGTTAGTGGTGATGAACTTGTCCGAGTCTTCTTGTCCGAGATCCAAGCTTGAACCGAAAAGAGAAGAAGAGTGGTGTTGTTGTTGAAGGTTTACTAGTGAAAGAGGGAATAGGAGAAGTGTGTTTGTGTGGTGTAACAAATGAGGGAAATGGGGAAAGTGGAGGATATATATACAAGGGGGGGTTTTCGGGTTGGGCTTGGGGTTTCGGCCCAAGCCGGTTACGGCCCAAAGGCCCACTCGCAACCGCCCGGTTGCGAGTCATGGTCTCGACTCACGAACATTTATATATAATACGTACATTCAACACACATTAAGCAAATAACGATCACGTTTCCATTTAATAATATTTATATACACAAAATATTACAAGGTGTTCGTTCGGAAAAACCTCGAGTGTCACATTATCCCCAAGTTTTAAGAACTTTCGTCCCGAAAGTTGAAGCAGCCACTGCCAAGCTAGCGTGTTTCAACGGGGTGTCACATCATCCCCCCGTTAGTTTGGAATTTCGTCCCGAAATTCGGTTGTAGCTTCAGTGCTGGGGTTTTCGTTTGGGAACAACTGGGGATACTTGGACTTCATCTGGTCCTCCCGCTCCCAGGTAAACTCTGGGCCGCGCCGTGAGTTCCAACGAACTCGCACAAGGGGTATCTGGCTACGTTTGAGGGTTTTGATCTCTCGATCCGTGATCTCAATCGGTTCCTCAGTAAAGTGTAGCTGTTCATCAATCGTCAGTTCCTTAAAAGGAATCACAAGTGTTTCATCCGACAAACACTTCTTCAGGTTAGATACGTGAAAAACGTTGTGCACTGCACTCAGCTCTGCAGGCAGGTTCAATCTATAAGCAACCTTACCGATTTTCTCGGTAATTTCGAATGGTCCAACATACCGTGGATTCAGCTTGCCTCGTTTACCAAAACGAACCACACCCTTCCAGGGTGAGACTTTAAGTAGAACCCGGTCCCCGACCTGGAATTCTAGCGGTTTCCTACGCTTGTCAGCGTAGCTTTTCTGACGGTCACGAGCTGCCGCCATGCGTTGCCTGATCTGTGAAATCTTTTCCGTTGTATCAACCACTAGTTCTGGGCCTGTGAGTTGACTATCGCCGACTTCCGCCCAGCAGAGTGGTGATCGGCATTTACGACCGTACAATGCCTCAAAAGGTGCCGCCTGAATACTAGTGTGATAGCTGTTGTTGTAGGAGAATTCCACCAGTGGTAGATGTTTCTCCCAGTTCTTTCCAAAATCGATCACACATGCCCTAAGCATGTCTTCCAGGGTTTGGATGGTGCGTTCAGACTGCCCATCCGTTTGCGGGTGATAAGCGGTGCTCATGTCCAAACGTGAGCCAAAGGATTTGTGCATAGCTTGCCACAATTCGGAAGTAAAACGAGCGTCTCGGTCGGAAATAATAGAAGTTGGCACCCCGTGCCTGGAGACCACTTCCTTTAAATAGATTTCTGCTAAGGTAGAAAACTTGTCCGTTTCCTTAATGGCCAGAAAGTGTGCAGACTTAGTCAATCGATCTACTATTACCCAAATAGTATCATTCCCGCGTTGAGATCTAGGTAATCCTGTGACAAAATCCATGGAAATTTGCTCCCATTTCCATTTCGGGATTTCGGGTTGCTGTAGTAGGCCTGCTGGTTTCTGATACTCGATCTTGACTCTTGCGCAGGTCAAACATTTGCCAACGTAGGCTGCTATGTGGGCCTTCATGCCAGGCCACCAGTATGTGGTTCTTAAGTCGTGGTACATCTTATCTGCACCAGGATGTACTGAATAACGGGACTTATGAGCTTCGTCCATCACAAGCTCTCGTAGATCTCCGTAAAGTGGGACCCAAATGCGCCCTGTCACATAGTAGGCGCCGTCTTCTTTCTGTTCTAGTTGTTGTCTCGATCCTCGCAGGGATTCAGCCCTGATGTTTTCCGGTTTCAAAGCTTCAATCTGAGCATTTCGGATCTGGGTAGGAAGACTAGACTGGATGGTAAGTTGTAATGCTCGCACGCGCTTTGGTATAGTGTCTTTCCGGCTGAGGGCGTCTGCCACAACATTGGCCTTGCCCGGATGATACTTAATGGCGCATTCATAATCATTCAGAAGTTCGACCCATCGGCGTTGTCGCATGTTTAATTCCTTTTGCTTGAAGATATGCTCGAGACTCCTGTGATCGGTGTAAATGGTGCACTTGGTACCGTACAGGTAATGTCTCCATATCTTAAGCGCAAATATCACTGCTCCCAGTTCCAAATCATGCGTTGTGTAGTTCCTTTCGTGAATCTTGAGTTGTCGAGAGGCATAAGCAATAACTTTCTCGCGTTGCATCAACACGCAACCGAGCCCATGAATAGACGCATCGCAGTAAACCACAAAGTCGCCAGTTCCTTCAGGTAACGAGAGAATAGGAGCGCTGCAGAGGTTATCCTTAAGCCTCTGAAAAGCAGATTCCTGTGCTTCATCCCACTTGTAGGTGACGCCTTTCTGAGTGAGCGTAATGAGGGGTTGTGCAATCTTTGAGAATCCTTGAATGAATCTGCGGTAGTAACCGGCCAATCCCAAGAATTGGCGAACTTCAGTGGGAGTCTTGGGGGTAGGCCAATTCTTTATAGAGTCGATCTTTGCAGGGTCGACGTGGATTCCATCCTTGTTAACCACGTGCCCAAGGAAATGGACTTCTCGAAGCCAGAAGTCACATTTCGAGAATTTGGCATACAGTTGCTCATTGCGAAGGAGTTCGAGGATAAGGCGTAGATGCTGTTCATGCTCTTCTTGACTTTTCGAGTAGATCAAGATGTCGTCTATAAACACGATCACGAATTTGTCGAGGTAGGGTTTGCACACCCGGTTCATGAGATCCATGAACACTGCAGGGGCGTTGGTCATTCCGAAGGGCATAATGAGGAATTCATAATGACCATAGCGAGTTCTGAATGCAGTCTTGGAAATATCTTCATTACGGACCCTTAACTGATGGTAGCCTGATCGCAGGTCAATCTTGGAATAGTAGCTCGATCCTTGCAACTGATCGAATAGGTCGTCGATTCGAGGGAGAGGGTAACGATTCTTGATGGTAACCTTGTTCAACTCACGATAATCAATGCACATTCGGAACGTGCCATCCTTCTTCTTAACAAAGAGTACCGGTGCTCCCCAGGGTGACGAACTAGGGCGAATAAACCCTTTGTCCAAAAGTTCCTGTAGTTGAGTAGAGAGTTCCTTCAATTCTGCGGGGGCTAGTCGATAAGGCGCACGAGCTATCGGCGCTGCTCCGGGAGCTAGCTCGATTTGGAATTCGACCTGACGATGGGGAGGGAGTCCAGGTAATTCCTCAGGAAATACCTCGGGGTAGTCACGCACTACTGGAAAGTCTTCGATCCTCTTTTCCTTTTCCTGCGTGTTGGTAACAAGTGCTAGGATAGCGGTGTGCCCTTGTCGTAAACACTTCTGGGCTTTCAAGAACGAGATAACGCCGGAGATTTCTCCACTTTTGCCACCTTGTACAATGAGGGGTTTGCCAGAACGGCGAGGTATACGAACTGCTTTCTCTTGACAAAGGATCTCAGCGCGATGCTTGGATAACCAATCCATACCAATAACGACGTCGAAGCTTCCAAGAGTAACAGGGAAAAGATCGATGCTAAATATCTGACCAGACAACTCTAGTTTGCAGTCCTTGACAACATGTGAGGCCTCGATGTTTCTACCATTAGCTAACTCGACGATATGAGGAGTACTTAGTAACGAAAGCGGACGCTTAAGCTTCTTACTAATACGTAGGGATACATAACTAGCATCGGCACCGGAATCAAATAACACAGAAACATAACGATCATCGAGTAGGAACTTACCCGCCACGACATTGGGGTCATTCCTTGCTTCACCAGCTCCAATCACGAAAGCCCTTCCTCTAGCACCATTCCCAGCATTGTTGTTCTGATTGTTGTTCCCAGCTCCCTGATTATTGTTGCGGTTCTGATTCAGTTCAGGGCAATCCTTCTTAAAGTGCCCCTCAGCTCCACACTTAAAACATGCTCGGTTGTTTCCCTGCTGTTGTTGCTGTTGGGGTTGTTGCTGATTCTGTCTAGCTGGGAACTGACTTCTACAATCCTTGGCTTCGTGCCCCACCTTGTGGCATCGCTGACACTGGCCCTTGTTACATGCCCCATTATGGTGTCTGTTACACTTGTTGCACTTTGGGTAGCTTCCCCGGTAGCCACCCTGTTGTTGAGTGCCCTTGTTGCTTTCAGTTTTCCTTTGCTGTGCTGGGGCCTGAGTGGGGTTAGCATCCTTGCCTTGACTTCCTTCCCACTTACGCTTGCTGTCACTAGAAGTTCCGACAGTAGCACTGATCCTTTTGGGCAACCTGCCCTCTTCCACGGCCTGATCAGTAAGTTTGTGAGCGAGTCGAACGATCGGCTGAATGGTAGTGTGGTTGGCTGAAGTTACATGGCTTCGAATCTCTGGAGCCAATCCCTTGATGTACAGTTCGATTCTTCGATACATGGGTCGAGACATGTTTGGGCAAAGAGCAGCATAGTCATTGGACAGCTTGGTGTAAGTTTCAATCTCTGACCCAACCATCTTGAGCTCATAGTACTCATTCTCAAGCTTGTGGATGTCATCCCGGTGACAGTATTCTTCCTTAATCATGTCCTTGAAATCCTCCCACGCAGTAGCATTAGCAGTTTCCAACCCAAACATCTGAATCTGCGCCTTCCACCAAGAAAGCGCGCTCCCTTCAAGCGTAGCAGTAGCAAATTTCACCCAATTTGCAGGGGGACACTCGCAAACAGCAAAAACAGCTTCAATTTTCTCAATCCAATGCAGAAGACCTATGGCACCCTCAGTGCCGTTGAAAGGGAGAGGCTTGCAATCCATGAAAGTTTTGAAAGTACACACTGGTGGTTGCGCAGGTGCATGCTGACCTATAGGGTGAGCTGCGAAAGCTGCAGCCACTGTGTTGAGCAGGTTAGTGAACTGAGCCTGCGTCATGTTGATGTTTCCTCTTCCGCGTCCACTCATTGTTTTCATAACCAGAAAACACAGTATGAGTGCGATGTCGTAATGTAGCGAGAATGAGATAGAAGAGAGAGGTGTATCTATCTAGTTTAGGCACACTAGTGCGTATAGCATAACAGGAAACATAAAGTAAGCAACAAGTAAACACTGGTCCGAGCTATGAGGTCAAAAGTGTCGAGCCTTGCACTTGGAGTGTAGTGTCGTTGCGAGTCACGGGTTATAGTCTGGTTTTCTCCAAAAAAGATTTTCCCCTTTTTTTTTAAAACCAAGTTCACTATAACCAATGGCTCTGATACCAATCTGTCACACCCCCAAAATCCACCTGCGGATAACACCCGCTTCGAGGGCGTGACTGACCAGGATCCAGCCACCAATTATACCGAATACTTAAGTTGATAACGAAAGTAGTACTTACTATTCAAAAGCTTAGCAAATATTAAGTTCAGAGTTTAAAGTTTCAAGTTCAAAACAGTAATAAGTAGCGGAAGCATAAGTAAGGTAGTTTAAAACAAAGTTCATGATTCAAAATAAGGTAACACCCAACACAAGGGTGAACAGACACTACACGTTCCCAAGCAGCAAGCTCCTTCGTCACGGGTTACCTGCAAAGCATGCAGTAAGGGGTCAACAATAATGCTGAGTGAGTTCACTAGTTGTCCAGTTTTAATTACCAAAAACTTGTTTCACCGGTTAATTTATCCATTTATACATGCCCTGGGGAGCTACCCCAAAAGTTAGCGACTAAACTGTTTTCCAATACCGAACACTAGGTAACCGTTGCGTATCCGCAGGATGCCCCGATGTCAATGTTCTATCATCATTGACGGATTTCTGAGTACATTAGTTCACGACCGATCCCAAACCAGGGCACGGTGTGAGGCTGGTAAACACCTAAATAGCGCTATCAACTAATAACCCGTTCGCCTAACCCGGCGACTAATCGGTATTTGTAGTAGGGACTTGAGTGATAGAGTTTCGTTTAGTGCTGTTAGTTGCAATCCGTATAAACAGTAATTAACCAAAAGGTTTCCCAATACCAGGGAAGGAAAAGTAAGTTTTGTTCCCAATAACTAGGGAAGGTATGTAAATGGTATCCCCCTTTTACCAGGGGATAGGATTGTTTTAGTCTCGTGTCCCAAACCACCGGGACGCATGCTTTTAAGTTGTGAACTCACCTTGGGTTGCTCGGTAGGTTTAGGTTACTTGGTCAAACACGCTGGTCACCACGTCCTAACATGGTTACCGGTATAGATCAGGTTCGGTATACAAGCATTCACGTAAAACACATACTGGCACGTATCATACATACCGATAAACAGTCATGGGGTTATTGGGCTGGCCTAAACAATTAAGCAGTCAACAGTAACACATAACTCAGTCAACAGATAGCCCATAACACATAATGGCCCAATACCCAAAGTGGACAGCCCACTCGCAACCAGCTGGTCTCGAGTCGCAACCAGGTGGTTTCGGCTTGTCACGTTATGGTTGCGAGTCGTAACCGTGGTCTCGATTCATCATGCTGTGGTTGCGAGTCGCAACCGACGTAGTCTCGAGTCGCAATCGTGTGGTTTCGAGTAGTCATGCAGTGGTTGCGAGTCGCAACTACGTGGTCTCGAGTTGTCATGCCTTGGTTGCGAGTCGCAACGGCGCAGTTGCGAGTCGAAATGCTGTCATTTTCATGTACACGTGATGATGCAGATATGACAGTCCAATTTGTACCGAGAATTCAGACCCAAATCCGGAAATAACCAATAAGGTTTCACTAACACTTTTCCTAATCTGCCTATAATAAAATTTGGATCAAACTTTGCCATTTTAAAATCTTCAAACCATCTTCAACTAGTTCATCTTATGTTCATAATTTTCTAGGGTTTTCTCTTTAACAAAATCATACATTTATGAACCAAAAATCACATACTTCTAGCAAGATTATTATGCAATCACAAGTAAAACATACACTTTATGACTTAGAACATAGTTTTGGGTTGATCATAAGCACATTTTAAACCACTATTTTATAGCCATTATGAACATGTTGTCAAGCTTCATACATAGGGGTTTTCACATATAGTTAATCTTCACAAATCATACTAAAAGTCATGCATAACAACTTTAACTAACCATTTTCAAACATGTTACCACATATTGTCAACTTTACAAATCAACCTAAGAATCATGCATTTTGTTTCTAACCAAGCATTTTCTAGTTCAAATACATATCATTCAAGCAAGAATACAAGGCATCCATTACACATAAATCTATACACAAACTAGAACACTAACCGGGTAGAGAAGAAGGAGCCGAAAACAAAGAGAAAGGAACCGAGAAGATGGAATGTCCGAGTTAGTGGTGATGAACTTGTCCGAGTCTTCTTGTCCGAGATCCAAGCTTGAACCGAAAAGAGAAGAAGAGTGGTGTTGTTGTTGAAGGTTTACTAGTGAAAGAGGGAATAGGAGAAGTGTGTTTGTGTGGTGTAACAAATGAGGGAAATGGGGAAAGTGGAGGATATATATACAAGGGGGGGTTTTCGGGTTGGGCTTGGGGTTTCGGCCCAAGCCGGTTACGGCCCAAAGGCCCACTCGCAACCGCCCGGTTGCGAGTCATGGTCTCGACTCACGAACATTTATATATAATACGTACATTCAACACACATTAAGCAAATAACGATCACGTTTCCATTTAATAATATTTATATACACAAAATATTACAAGGTGTTCGTTCGGAAAAACCTCGAGTGTCACATTATCCCCAAGTTTTAAGAACTTTCGTCCCGAAAGTTGAAGCAGCCACTGCCAAGCTAGCGTGTTTCAACGGGGTGTCACATACGTATTGTACGTTAAGGGATATTGTTTTTTACACTTTCACTATATGCATATATATATATATAGGGAGAGGCTCATGCGAGAACCACCCTTATTGTGAGAACCGCGAGAACCAATGTGAACACAACCTAAAATAGCTAAAAAAACCTAACCCCCCCCCCCCAAGCTAAATGCTAAAAACTAAAACCCCCAAAAAACCTACCCCCCCCCCTCAAAAAAAAAAAAAAAACCTAAACCCCCCTCCCCCACCCCCCAAAAACCTAACCCCCCCACCCCCACCCCCAAGCTAAAATGCTAAAAACTAAACCCCCAAAAAACCTAAAAAAATTTAAAAAAATCTAAAAAAATATAAAAAATAAAAAAAATCTAATTTTTTTAATATTTTTTATGCTCAAATCGCTACTTTTAGTGGCAATTTTTTTTTACTTCGAAAAGTAGCGATTTTTATATAAAAATATTAAAAAAAAATTTTTGTGTGATTTTTAGCTATTTTTAGGCATTTTTTGTTGTGTTCACATTGGTTCTCGCGGTTGTCGCAATAAGAGGTGGTTCTCGCATGATCTTCTCCCTATATATATATATATATATATATATATATATATATATATATATATATATATATATGGTCAAACGGTGAAAAGTGTGATAACGGTGAGAACGATTTTAGTGTTGACATGTGGCATTGATGTTAAATTACACTAAGGGGTAATATTGTCAAAAAAACCCACTTACATGAACTAAGTGTTCAAATAAAACGCCATAAAAACACTCAATTCAGAAAAACGCCATGAAAATACCCAGTTAAAAACGTCATAAAACACTCTTCAGAAAAACGCCATAAAATACTCGGTTCAGAAAAAACACCATGAAAATACCTAGTCTAAAACGCCATAAAACAGCCAGTTTAAAAAAACGTCATAAAACCCAGTTCATTTTTTCCGAAAAGTATATCAATAGTATACTCGTTGGAAAGATAAAAAACGCTGAGTTTTATGGTGTATTTTTTTAGAAAAATAATTACGTATAAAAAAGTTATTGGCATTTAATATGATGGAGGAAAATGGCATGTGATTAGCATGTGCACCCTTGTTTAGATCTTCCAATTTTACCCCTCTTGGTAGTTATAAGGTTTTCATTATTTACAAAAATGCTACCGCATCATCTTAGCCACAAATCAAAAAGATCCTATGGCTGAAAATCGTTCTCACACTTCAAATCGTTTTCTCTTGATCCCATTCCTATATATATATATATATATATATATATAGGACAATGCTAGACAGAAAACCCTCATTTAGGTAGAAAACTCTGGAAACCCAAATCTCCCCCCATTTTTACCCAACCTCCCGACATTTTTTTTTTGAAAAAAATTACACATGTAATATACATGTTTTAGAGTGTTTTGGGCCAAAAAAACAAAAAAGCGCCGAAGGGATTTTTTTAAAAAAATTAAACAAATTTCAGTGCCTAACATGTGTTAGGCAAAAAAGACAGAAATTGCTGAATTTTTTTTTAAATTATCCCTTCGGCGCTTTTTTGATTTTTTTTTGGCCAAAAAGTCTTAAAAACATGTATATTACATGTGTTATTTTTTTCAAAAAAAAAAATGTCGGGAGGTTGGGTTTTCTATATAGCCCAACCCTATATATATATATATATATATATATATATATATATATATATATATATATATATATATATATATATATATATATATATATATATAATCAAATAAGTAACTATACTAACTTATGAATGTTTTGTTTTTGACAGTGAGGGATTCGAGAATTCAGTTGCTCAACACTTTACAGATATTTGGGACCAAGAAGACACCCCTTATTGTTGTTGCTACGTAGGGGCCCACCTAATAACCAATATAGATCGTCAACTTGGTTATAATCACTTGGTTATAACTGTCTTGTGAGTGGGGTGCATGCTATATATAATTAACAATTCCTAAGAATGGCTAACATGACACCCACAAAATTATCTATGTCTGAAGAAAGTTACAAAATTGGCGGCCTTAGAATATATGCACGATCTTCACAAATTGCAAACGCTCTTTTGGAAAACTTTTCTAGAGACGCAAATGTAATATACCCCGTTTTTGGTGTTATTAGTGAGGGTGATTTAAGCTCAGATTTGGCAAAGGTAGCAACAAAAGCGAACCCCTTTGTTCATGCAAGGTCTTCCACATATAACAACCCTCCAAAATAATTATGACACCCCTAATATGTTTAAAATATTCCTATACATCTTAAATTACACCTCGTATACGAAAACCGGACCCGAAATATCATATATATTTAAAAATAAAATAAAAACCAGATTTTTTACCTCGCTCGCAGGCCGCGAACGTGTTGGCGGTGACCTACGCGGGCCGCGACAGCTCAAATCCCAGGCGAGCCCCCAGGCCGCCACGTGGCAGCCTCGTGTCAAGCCTAGTGGCTGAATCAGCCAAGCTAGGGCCTACCCTAGCTGGCCTCGCGGGCCGCGAAGGCTCCCTTCTCCTCTTATGCGGGGCGCGACGAAGTCCAGAATCGGCCCTATAAATTGAGAGCATCGGCTATTCATTCCGATCGCTCACACACAACTTTCTCTCTCACTTTCTGAATAGTATAAGCTATACCCGGGCATAATACTCCCTAAATAACGAAGTTCTGCCTCGTTGTAAGTATCATAACCCCCGGTTACGTATTAGATACACTGCCCGATTGATCCAGGGTTCCGTAACGGCTGTCGTGGTTCTGCCCGACGTAGTCGTTGGAATGCTGTCTCGGGGAGGGTATTACTAATGTAAATATTGGGTTATTATACTAACGCATGTGCATTTGTGTAAATTATAGATAATCACCAGGAAATCCTTAAAGAAAACCCTAAGACAGCAATGTGAGTAATCTCCTTTTTGTAAACCTTTTTGCAAACTATTTTACAAAACCTTTATTTATTTTAAATTATAATTAGTAGTGATTGAGTCTTTGTAATTCTTCAATTACTGCCGGTATGTTGAGGTTTTGTTTACAAAATGTGGAACACGTTACCATTGGATAAAGAGTTAGCCAATGTGTAATATGACCCACCAGTCAGGATTGACAGTACTGAATGAGTAATTGTGTAGATATAAACGTTGTAATCGCTCTCAATACTGTTGAAAGATAAAATTCTTCTTGATTAAACTGAGATTCACTCACAAGTATTTCCCACTGACAAAATGTTTTTAAACGCGTTTCAGGTAACAAAATGTGAAAACCAAATAGAAGCCAGCTGGACAGCGCTGAAGGCTTGGAAAAGTGGCTATAAAAGTTACCTAAATAAAGAGATGTTTTAGTAAATAAATAGGGTTTATCCCTATGAAAATGTGTGTACTTAAAACTTGGGATTTTTCCCACGTGTTTAATATTATAAAAGTGTGGTATTTTACTCTGATAAAATATTTCATAACTACGGTCCTGATGTAATTTCCGCTACCAAAATGATAAACACCGATACCACTGAAACTGGCCGCGACCGCCCGTTCCAGGGTAATTAGGGGACAGGGGTTGCGACAGAAGGTGGTATCAGAGCTAAGCCACTGATTCAGCCACAAAAGTGTTTTGCTGACACCAAGATATTATTCAAAATGTTAGGGAATTATCTACGGAATTACGTGCATATCTGTATTTTATTTTTGTGTGTTATTTGACTATTTGTTAGTTTACAGTATGAGCGACCAAGGACCTTCCGACGCTTACCGTCAGTTGTCCAGCTCACCTAGGAGCGAAGGCACCTCTTCACAGCCTACCCTCTCAGGATATTCAGCTGACAATGAAGATGGAATATTCGTGTTTAAGGCTCAGTCTGAAGAGCCATTCCTACCTAAGAAGAGAGGATGATTCAGTAGAGGAACGCATGAACGTAGGAAAAAGATTAAAAAGTTACAACAACAACGTGTGTTAGTAACCGCTAAGAGAGAAACAGATGCCCATGCCCAGGATATGCTCAATAGGAGTCTAGCAAATTTCCATATTTATGTTACGCCCAAACACGGCTAACCTTGAAATTGACGCAACGGAAAAGAGCCTTAAAATTTCTTTCCTTATTAACAACATTACTTACATGAAGGTTCCAATTTCTCAAAAGTCAAACGTTCTATAAAAAGAATTCACAACATTCGTACTAAAATTTAGACTTCTAGACGTTATATACTTCAACTATGTGACCGATCTTTCCGTACAATCCTTGCTCTTGACTCGATCTACGTCCGCTTCACATCCTTAGTAGCAGAAGAAGTCCGTGTAGCACCTGTGGGCATCACATACAACTTAGCCATTGGTCTACGACAACATCATATAACATTAATCTCATATAATTTAAAGATTGAATAACGTTCGATAATGTAACATTAGTTCATTCAACTATCCTTTCTCATTCTCTTGTTCCGGGTTCGGCTTAAATTTCATAAGAATCCAATGTACTCAATCCTGCATTACATACCAACCTCAAACGCATAATTAGTAACGTTAAAACTCTAACATATCGATTCATGCATACATACATACATACATTCTTACATGCGTACATACACCCATACATATGAACATACCAACATACATACATACCTACTCACATTCATATATTCCTAGACGTGTTTGCCTATGGATTCCCTTTATTAATCATGTAGGTAAAACCGCTCTTAAACTTACATATACCATTATACTTATTTCGTTCCATTTTATACTTGCGTACGCGCTCACCGCATCCCATAGACACTCTAAAAGGAGTTTAGAATATGATTCGGGACTCCTTGTAGGTTACGGGACTGATTTCAGTTGAATTCTGCACATTCGGTTGAACTAGCAGCTGACGCACGACCATGCGTCCCAACCGCACGGCCATGCGGTTCCTACGACGTCGGGGGCACTGGTAGTGCACAAGCCAGTGCACTGGTTTACTCGGAAACGCACGACCGTGCGGCCCAGGCGCACGACCGTGCGCCACCTTGCGTCGGACAGCTTCGTGTAGACAGCAACTTAAGGCGTCGGGTAAAATTGGAAAATGCATGGGGCGTCGGCGACGGCCATAGGGGCGTCGGTGACGGCCCCTAGAATTGCCATTTTGCTGCAGATCCGTTTCGTCTTCCGAAAACGCTAAAACTTGCGTAACTTTTAAACCGTTTACCCGTTTAACCTCCCGTTTCTTCCTACATGCTTGTAAATTCGCATTCTATCATATGAACCTAAAATCCAACATCCGGGTTAAGGAAATTCTTGACTTATACATTTTCGGCTTATTATTCATTCATGAATTATTCGACCCGTAATGCATTTATCCACATAAACTGTTTTTATGATCTCAATTCCATATGAACTTAATCATTTTATTAGCGACTATCATAAAAGATTAAAACTCTCGGATGCCTTGCATCCTCTTACCCATTTTCGCCCAAACGCTCCTTTTTGACCCGTTATGGGTATTTGTTCATTAAAAGGTCTACGACATAAAAAACCCTATACTTCGCTTTCATACTTAACAACGACATTACTCTAATCGAATAGCTCGTTTCCAAACGACCTTTAAGGTCGTTTACCCCAATTACTCAACAAGGGCGTTTTTGTCAACCTTGCTCTATCCTTAACAACAAGTACTATCTTGCATAAGTAACCAATCCTTCTACTTAGCTACAATTCTTAATCACACATACCTTGTTCGGATCAAAGCTAAGATCCGTTTAACACTTCATCGATATCATACCATTCATTCCTATACGACCTCAATTTTTATACTTAGTTAAGTTGCACGTGGACATTACGTAAACAACTAAGAAGTAATTACGGAAATTACTTACCTTGTGCATCCGTGCTCGTAACCGCTTCCTTGCCTCATCTTGACCCATTAGCCTTCCATGCTTGGCCCATGCTCGTGTGATTCCAATTCTTTCATGTCACCATGCCATAATCATGTTAGTATTCATGCTCATTCAAATTAACACATATTTACCTATTCTTATCAGCATCGACTTTTTCTCACATGCATACGACATGATTTGTCAACCATAATATTTAATATCTTCGAAATCCAAATTCACTATCACACATAACACATAATCAATGCTCACATACTTATACTTCATAACTCTACATTCGACAACCATATCTTATAAGAATCAACTTAGCATAATCCTAATATCATCCTTTGTTAGTGAAGTCGTACACCATATTCATTTAGTGCATGTTCACTTTTAACCGTAATTAAGGGATTCGTAGACCGCATAGCAACCTCACCCGTTTAAACACAATGTACAAGCTCCTAATGCATAAGTTTGACTAACATATACTTTCAACCCGAATTCATATACGAGTACCATCTAAAGCATATTTTTCAAGTTAGTAAGCTACTACTTTTATCACAACCGCTTTCTATACATGCAAACTCACAACTTGCATACAAATTCTACTTTCTAGCTTCACCTAGTCATTTTATCAAGCACTTGGTGTGCGTACAACCTACTATGCATAGTTTACAACTAGTTCAAGCATAGTCATTAACTTCCATATTCCAATTACCAAGAGAGTGTTCAAAATCACATTCCATTCATACAATTAACCCTAAACTAACATCACAAAACCCATTTCAAGCTAGTAACAAATACATCAAACAAGGATTGGACATGGGTATAACACCCATGTCGCTACCTTCATTCAAAATTGTGGGTTTCTTCTTAAATCATCAAATTAGTCAAAATCATACATAATACACGTTTTATATAGCGATTCTAACACATAATCACACTTAATTTCATACCAATTCGTGGATTAATCAATAACCCACTTCATACAAGATGATCAAATCATAAATTGCAACTTACCTTATGATCAATACACTTAGATTAAGTTATATCTAGCCTCATGCATTCGATTTCTTCTCAAAATCAGGTTCAATTCTTGAGTTCTTGTAAGTAGTTGAAGGAGAAGGGTTTCCCCTTGCTCCTGATCGTTCTCATGCACACACACCTTGTGTGTGTGAGATTTTTGTTTTAATTAAATTCAGTTTCAAACTTGGCAATCCTAGTCCCTCAAGTTTATCACCCATCATAGTTGCCACAAGTTTAATTCCTTTACTTAATTTGCTAGACATTTAACTAGGTTTACTAACCTAGTTATTATACCTAATTTTGTTAAACACGATAGCAAACTAGCAAATTAGTAATTCGGTTTTGGGTGTTACAAGTCTACCCCCCTTAAATGAGGTTTCGTCCCCGAAACCTTTCTCATTCAAACAAAACCTATTCTACTCTTACCCCTTTCAAGTTGTTCATCCGCAATACTTATGTTTAATTCTGCTCCAGAGCTCTTATTAGTGTCTTTTACTTTATAATATTGGCTCTTAGCACATATCATCACTAGCGTTTCATTCATCGAATTCATTCCAATTGTATATAATTATTAGTCGTACAAACCTAAGTCTGCGGCTTGTTTCTAACTTCCTATATAAGCATATTACATTCATATATTTGCTAATCGAAACAAATCGATTTGTTTCATACTACTCACACATCATATGCTATCTTTCATTTTGTTCACTATGAGCCATCCTAAACATTCCATTACTATCATTACTTCTAATTGCCTTCTTTCATTTTGTTCACTATGAGCCATCCTAAACATTCCATTACTATCATTACTTCTAATTGCCTTTAAGCTCTTGGGAGGGGTCGATATATTATCATTCACATACTATATAATCATTCAAAGACTTATTATTACAACTAAGATCACCCTTCTTAAACTTACTTATCCGTTCTTAACATGAAGACTAAGCATTATTTCCATAGTTACTATTGTTATTTAAGCCATGCGTATCTTTTCTACAAGGTCTTGTTCAAATGAACATGGCCAACAAGCCGAGCATCAAGGTTAGCATTTCTTAACTATACTTGCTGTCTCGTATATTCTATCAGAATTTCCACAGTTAGGAGCATTCAAATTCAGTACCACCCGACTATCATTACGTATATTTTGAAATTCATTCCACATTTTGCATTATAGTTCTGCATATATACATTTGATTATGACACATCCATCTCTAGTCTAGTCATAACCTCCTACTAAAGCTACAACCCTTTTTATACATACCTGACGGAAATAGATCCCATTGATCGTTATCCATACCTTACGGTGATCATTCCTTCCCGATTAGTGACTTTACGTGCCCATTCATCAAATTCACCTATGAGTATAACTTAACAAATCAACACATTAACTATCTATTTCAAATCGCGATCATCATCTGACCCGTATGACCCATTTATCCTTTCGACCATTCTTGTATGCAAGACATTTGCATAAATATATTCATACATATATATATGAAAGTTTAAACGCAATTTAGATCATACCACTTAGGGAATATTTACTTGTTTGGCCTGTCATTACTTACACATTCGAATACTTTCATTCTTATCATTCCTTTATTCATTTGCTTTACATTTACTTATATGACTTGTTTGACGCAACATGGTCAAGCTATCGACTTCTTCTTATGTAGACTAGTTTCGTCTTTTATATCTTAAATTTGTTTCGCGGATTTGAACACATTATTCATACCTTTCGTACCTTCTATGTTTTGAATCCGTCTCGCGTATTCAAACATTGCATTCACATCTTTCATGCATGTCTTTCATTCCTTGAATCCGTCTCGCGGATTCAAGCATTGCATTCGTATCCTTCATTCTTTGAATCCGTCTGTAACACCCCAAAAATATTTAATATACATAAGTTAAATGTAATATTAAAGGATGATGCCTAAATTTAATTATGATGAAAATAGAGGGATCAAAGTTGTAACTATCTAAAATTTGATTAATAAAATAACAATTAAGAAAAACCCACACACAGTACGCGTGTGGGAGTTCTGTGCGATCGAACAAGGCAAAAGGAGAAGGGAAACCCTAGTTCAAGAAATCAAGCAATCCAATCCAAATTCATAAGCTAATTTAGTGCATGATCCCTAAATTGTGATTAGCTAACTCTAATCTCTTAAGTGGTAAGTTCAATTTCTGAAAATCTTGATTTGTAGAATGACGGGATTAAACCCAATCTCGATTTCTTGAATCAAAATGGGGAAATCTGAGTTATAATTGCCTTCTAGAGCAAGAATTATACTTGATTTTAGGTTGTATGAAAAGTGTAGTGAAAACCCACTTTGTAAAGATTATGTTACTAATTGGAAGCTCATAATGATTATGATCATGTGTTAGTTGATATATGAAATTGTTGGTGATGTTTGAATGCTAGATAAACTGATTTAGGATGAAAATCTATGTAAATTCAAAGGAAGGTGATTCTTGTGTTATGATGAACTAGTAAGTATATGCTTAATAGACTTGTACCTTGTACCTTAATTATGATGCCTACCAAGTGTTCGATGAAATGCCTAAAAGATAAATGTATATGAAAATGGTAGAATGAATCGATAGACTAAATGAAAGAATGAATGATCTAATGTAGGCGTAAAGGAAGAAGGTACAAGCACCAAGAAAACGGAAGGAGCGCAAGATCGAGGTATGTTTCGTTGCGTACAAATCCTTGTCATATTCTCTTTTATTTAAATTTGATATAGAACTATCCTTGTATAGCAAACGTGACAAATAGCGAGTAAATGACAAATCCTTGTGGATTTGGGTATGCTAACGAAAGTTGTGTTAAGCTATGCATTTTGACCGATTGAAATTAAATCGAGTCAAGTAAAGATGAACGCCATCCGTTCTAACGGATAGCTTTGTATGCCATGATGAATGTGAAAGTTATAATCCGTTATGCGGATAGAACAAAGAGTAATGTTGAAAGCAAATAACCCAATTAAACGGGTTGAATGTGTATGCTTAACTCTTAATGAGAGTGTTTATGCTAAACCCAATTAAACGGGTCGAATGTGTATGCTTAACTCTCAATGAGAGTGGTTATGCCATACCCAAGTATTTGGGTAGTCGAATGTGTAAAAATGATGAAAGCTCATATGCGGATGAAACTAAAACGATGGAATTATGATTAACAAATGTGGTGACTAATTTTTAAGTCTTGTTTTTGAATGTAGGTAAATCCTCATCTTAGGCGATTTGGAGCGAGCACGTGTCCATGTCTTGTTATGCCAAACGCTTCCGCTAGCTTATTCGCATCTTTTGGGTCTATGACTCGCCGTTTTGTCCAACTTTGTTAGTAGATGTATATTTGAAAAACTTGTTGTCTTTACTTTTGGTAGTTTTATGTCTTTGGGTCGTAAAATGTTGTTTAATGGATTATGTTAAGAAAACAGGGGGTATGTTCGTTTTATGAACGGGTCATGCCCAATTTTTGTAAAAATTTTAATTATGAATCAAAGTTGGATTTATTGATGTCTATTAAATTACTTTTGTAAAGATTTTATAATTACGGAAAAGCGGACCTTACACCGTCTCGCGGATTCAAACTTTGCATTCATACCTTTCATTCCTTGAATCCGCTTCGCGGATTCAAGCATTGCATTCATATCTTTCATTCTATGAATCCGTCTCGCGGATTCAAACTTTGCATTCATATCTTGTTGATCCGTACTTTCTTACGGATTCAACATTCTTCATTCTTATCACTTATACTTTTTACTCTTACGCAGTACTCTCAGTCTCCCGAGAGTCTTACTACCCATTTCACCCACACGCCCACCTTCTACCTAATTCTAACGGACATACCTGTAACAATTATCGCGGTCTCACGAACGTCATACGTTTCTTGTGTACTAGCCAGGTACACAATCCATGTACCAGTTTCGTGTCTTCGCGTAATCGCCACCTTATGTCCGAAGAATTATGTTTCGGCACGTGTAACATTTTTAAAACCTCTTTACCATGTCGTTATTATATTCATTTAAAAATTTTCTTTCACTTGCTTAATTATACCATCTCATACGTCCACACGTTAAGTTTACGTACCTGGGTCAATTTGTCTCGTTACGTGCCTTGATGCCGGTCCTGGACCGCATTCACGGATCATCCCTTCCAAGCAATTGCGCTTACCCTTCACATAACATACTATTAGTTTCCTTCAAATACATAATCTAATACACACTTACATTCGCTTTTGCCTTTAGGCCTCGATCGAGTCTTGGATTGCACGGGTTCTTGGTCACGAGAGCACACCGGTTTGAGTTCAAGTTTTTACCTCCTGTTACTTGATTCTCTCAAACCAGGGCTCTGATACCAACGTTTTACGCCCTAACACGTTTAACCTTGAAATTGACGCAGCGGAAAAGAGCCTTAAAATTTCTTTCCTTATTAACAACATTACTTACATGAAGGTTCCAGTTTCTCAAAAGTCAAACGTTCTATAAAAAGAATTCACAACATTCGTACTAAAATTTAGACTTCTAGACGTTATATACTTCAACTATGTGACCGATCTTTCCGTACAATCCTTGCTCTTGACTCGATCTACGTCTGCTTCACATCCTTAGTAGCAGAAGAAGTCCGTGTAGCACCTGTGGGCATCACATACAACTTAGCCATTAGTCTACGACAACATCATATAACATTAATCTCCTATAATTTAAAGATTGAATAACGTTCGATAATGTAACACTAGTTCATTCAACTATCCTTTCTCATTCTCTTGTTCCGGGTTCGGCTTAAATTTCATAAGAATCCAATGTACTCAATCCTGCATTATATACCAACCTCAAACGCATAATTAGTAACGTTAAAACTCTAACATATCGATTCATGCATACATACATACATACATTCTTACATGTGTACATACACCCATACATATGAACATACCAACATACATACATACCGACTCACATTCATATATTCCTAGACGTGTTTGCCTATGGATTCCCTTTATTAATCATGTAGGTAAAACCGCTCTTAATCTTACATATACCATTATACTTATTTCCTTCCATTTTATACTTGCGTACGCGCTCACCACATCCCATAGACACTCTAAAATGAGTTTAGAATATGATTCGGGACTCCTTGTAGGTTACGGGACTGATTTCAGTTGAATTCTGCACATTCGGTTGAACTAGCAGCTGACGCACGGCCATGCGTCCCAACCGCACGGCCATGCGGTTCCTACGACGTCGGGAGCACTGGTAGTGCACAAGCCAGTGCACTGGTTTACTCGGAAACGCACGACCGTGCGGCCCAGGCGCACGACCGTGCGCCACCGTGCGTCGGACAGCTTCGCGTAGACAGCAACTTAAGGCGTCGGGTAAAATTGGAAAATGCATGGGGCGTCGGCGACGGCCATAGGGGCGTCGGCGACGGCCCCTAGAATTGCCATTTTGCTGCAGATCCGTTTCGTCGTCCGAAAACGCTAAAACTTGCGTAACTTTTAAATCGTTTACCCGTTTAACCTCCCATTTCTTCCTACATGCTTGTAAATTCGCATTCTATCATATGAACCTAAAATCCAACATCCGGGTTAAGGAAATTCTTTACTTATACATTTTCGGCTTATTATTCATTCATGAATTATTCGACCCGTAATGCATTTATCCACATAAACTGTTTTTATGATTTCAGTTTCATATGAACTTAATCATTTTATTAACGACCATCATAAAAGATTAAAACTCTCGGATGCCTTGCATCCTCTTACCCATTTTCGCCCAAACGCTCCTTTTTGACCCGTTATGGGTATTTGTTCATTAAAAGGTCTACGACATACAAAACCCTATACTTCGCTTTCATACTTAACAACGACATTACTCTAATCGAATAGCTCGTTTCCAAACGACCTTTAAGGTCGTTTACCCCAATTACCCATCAAGGGCGTTTTTGTCAACCTTGTCCTATCCTTAACAACAAGTACTATCTTGCATAAGTAACCAATCCTACTACTTAGCTACAATTCTTAATCACACATACCTTGTTTGGATCAAAGCTAAGATCCGTTTAACACTTCATCGATATCATACCATTCATTCCTATACGACCTCAATTTTTATACTTAGTTAAGTTGCACGTGACATTACGTAAACAACTAAGAAGTAATTACGGAAATTACTTAACTTGTGCATCCGTGCTCGTAACCGCTTCCTTGCCTCATCTTGACCCGTTAGCCTTCCATGCTTGGCCCATGCTCGTGTGATTCCAATTCTTTCATGTCACCATGCCATAATCATGTTAGTATTCATGCTCATTCAAATTAACACATATTTACCTATTCTTATCAACATTGACTTTTTCTAACATGCATACGACATGATTTGTCAACCATAATATTTAATATCTTCGAAATCCAAATTCACTATCACACATAACACATAATCAATGCTCACATACTTATACTTCATAACTCTACATTCGACAACCATATCTTATAAGAATCAACTTAGCATAATCCTAACATCATCCTTTATTAGTGAAGTCGTACACCATATTCATTTAGTGCATGTTCACTTTTAACCGTAATTAAAGGATTAGTAGACCGCATAGCAACCTCACCCATTCAAACACAATGTACAAGCTCCTAATGCATAAGTTTGACTAACATATACTTTCAACCCGAATTCATATACGAGTACCATCTAAAGAATATTTTTCAAGTTAGTAAGCTACTACTTTTATCACAACCGCTTTCTATACATGCAAACTCACAACTTGCATACAAATTCTACTTTCTAGCTTCACCTAGTCATTTTATCAAGCACTTGGTGTGCGTACAACCTACTATGCATAGTTTACAACTAGTTCAAGCATAGTCATTAACTTCCATATTCCAATCACCAAGAGAGTGTTCAAAATCACATTCCATTCATACAATTAACCCTAAAAAAACATCATAAAACCCATTTCAAGCTAGTAACAAATACATCAAACAAGGATTGGACATGGGTATAACACCCATGTCGCTACCTTCATTCAAAATTGTGGGTTTCTTCTTAAATCATCAAATTAGTCGAAATCATACATAATACACGTTTTATATAGCGATTCTAACACATAATCACGCTTAATTTCATACCAATTCGTGGATTAATCAATAACCCACTTCATACAAGATGATCAAATCATAAATTGCAACTTACCTTATGATCAATACACTTAGATTAAGTTATATCTAGCCTCATGCATTCGATTTCTTCTCAAAATCAGGTTCAATTCTTGAGTTCTTGTAAGTAGTCGAAGGAGAAGGGTTTCCCCTTTGTTTTAATTAAATTCAGTTTCAAACTTGGCAATCCTTGTCCCTCAAGTTTATCACCCATCATAGTTGCCACAAGTTTAATTCCTTTACTTAATTTGCTAGACATTTAACTAGGTTTACTAACCTAGTTATTATACCTAATTTTGTTAAACCCGATATCAAACTAGCAAATTAGTAATTCGGTTTTGGGGTGTTACATTTTAGCAACTACAGCCGCAGACCCTAACCTGGAGCAACTCATAGCACCCCAGCCTTTACCCTTGTTTCCCACACAACCAATGGAGATTAAAGCCAACCCAGAAAACCAAATCCAAATGCATGATTTTAACCCAGCAGAGATACTTAGAGTGCCAGCACCCAATCCCTTAGACCCAAACTACGATCCGTGGTTTGACGACCATAGGGATTACCAGCAACGTTACCCAATACCAGAAGACGAACCCATGCCAAACCTAGCAGCCTACCCAAACTTGGACCCTCTAGACCTTTATTACGATAATGATCAATTTATCAGGGAAATTCTAGAAAACCCTTACCCTTATCAAGAACCCATGCCCCAGTTCCCAAACCCAGTACCAGCCCCTGTACCCCCAATGAGTGCAGAAAATGTGCAAGAACTCTGAACCTTTGGTGAGGAGATTTTAGAAGGTAGTGAAAGGATGAGGCAGATAGGAGAACGACTCGTCTGGAAATATGACGATCGTAATATGGACTTTTGAATGAACCCTTATCCTTAGTAATAATAGTAATAAAATAATAATAATAAAATTATAATATGTAATATGTGTGTATGTTTGAAAAAAAAATCTAGACAATAGCTTGATGCCTAATAGTATTGTAATTTCAGTTCCAATTGTATTGTAATATATATGGATGCATACTATATAAGAAAGAGTAAGTCGCAATGTTCGACGATTTTGATCAATATGTGTGTTATGTGATTGTTTGCATTAAATATTATTTTGTGATATTAATAATTGGCAAAATGTTTAAAATCCAGATGGACAACAAAGTGAACCAGGAAAACCAGAATAACGATAACCAGAATAACAACGATAACCCGAACAACAATAATAATGGAAATCAAGTGGATAATGGTGCCATCTAACACATAGTGGCACAAGGGATTATAGGCGCAATGCCATATATTATTCAAACGGTTAATGAAGCTGATAATAAAAGTAATAATGGCAGTAAGTGACCTACTGAACCAGATCACAGCGTAAACAATGGACGAATACTTCAAGTGCCCATCCCAAAAAGAAGAAGAACCATGTCTTATGATTATTCTTATAAAATAATTCTGGTCGGTAAACCAATAGAATTCTCGGGCAATGAAGGACCCATTGCAACTCTACGCTGGATAGAAAAAACTGAGGCCATCTTAAAAATAAGCAAGTGTGCGGAAGAGGATAAAATAATGTTTGCTTCTAATCTGTTTAAGAACTCAGCCTTAGAATGGTGGAACACTATCCTCCAGTCTAGGGGAAGTGACAGGGTTTACAATATGGGATGGGAGGAATTTAAAAATATGGTAGAAAGGAAATTATGCCATCCCAATGAAAAAGAACAGATAACAAATAAGTTCCTAAACCTTAGAATGACTGGAGTGGATAGTAAGGGTTACATTACTACTTTCTTTGAATATGCTAGAATAGTGCCAACCCTTGCATCACCAGAACCAGTATTAATCTCCCGTTACATCTGGGGATTAATCGGGGAGATTAGGCATGTAGTCAAGGCAGCTAGACCCCAAACTATAGAAGAAGCTGTAGAACTAGCAAACACCTTGACTGATGAATAAGTGCGTACATGGGAAGAAGACCAGAGGAGGAACCTAGCTCAAAGGCTTACCCAGGAATTCCGTTCTGGAAATTCCAACCGTGGGAAAAATGTAGGTTCTACTTCTGCACCTTACTGTAAGTATTGCAAAAGGAAGCATTCTGGAAGATGCTCCATATACTGTAACTTCTGTAAAATATCTGGACACAAAGAATAAGACTGCAGGAAGAAACCTAACAATAAGATATGCTACAACTGTGGAGAACAAGGTCATATCAAGCCAAACTTTCCGAAACTAGCTCCAGCCACGAACAACAAGACTACTAAAAATGCTAGAGGATTTGTTCTGACTGCAGAAGAAGCAAAGATGATTCCAGACGTGATTGCCGGTACGTTTTTAGTTAATGATGTTTTTGATAAAGTATTATTTGACTGTGGTGCCAACCAAAGTTTTATTAATACTTCGTTTTGCAAACTTCTGAATCAACCATTAACTAAACTCCCACAAGAATGTCTAGTAGAGACAGCAAATGGGGAAACCATTAAGATTACCGAAATCTTGCAGGGAGCAAGAATAGAGTTTTTAAATCAAAAGTTTATTGCAAATCTTTACCCAATGAATCTGGCAGGATTTGATGTTGTATTTGGAATTGATTAATTAATAAAGCCAGCATTTTATGTGATCAAAAGTCAATCCAAGTAATTTCACCAAAGGGTGAAAAGATCACAATTAAAGGAGATAAACCATCTAGATCCACGAAATTCATCTCTGTGATGAAAACAACTAGTTATATAAGAAAGGGATTATTAGTGTATTTGATTTCTATAATCACTAACACTAAAGGAAAACAACTAATCACAATTAAAGATATTCCAGTAGTATCTCAGTTTCCAGATGTGTTTCTAGAAGAATTGCCAGGATTACCGCCAGACAGAGAAGTTGAATTTCGAATTCATCTGCTACCAGGAACAACACCTACCGTTTGGCACCAGCAGAAATGTAAGAGTTAAAGAAACAGTTAGACGAACTGTTGAAGAAAGGATTCATACAGCCGAGTTCATCGCCATGGGGAGCACCGATACTGTTCGTCAAAAAGAAAGACGGATCGATGCGAATGTGCATTGATTACCATGAATTAAACAAAGTCACGATTAAAAATCGATACCCATTACCGAGAATCCATGATTTGTTTGATCAATTGCAAGGATCTCGATTTTTCTCTAAAATCGATTTACGGTCAGGATATCATCAATTAAAGGTATAGGAAGAGGACATTCCTAAGACCTCATTTAGAACAAGGTATGGCCATTATGAATTTACTGTCATGCCATTTGGTTTAATCAATGCCACAGCCGCATTTATGGACATGATGAACCGAATATGTAAGCCATATTTGGATAAATTCATAATTGTTTTTATAGATGATATTCTCATTTACTCTAAAAGTAAAGAGGAACATGCAAAGCATTTGCACGCACTTCTAAGTTTATTAAGAGCAGAACTCTCTGACGTAACACGCGGTGGGACGAAAACCCGGGTGGATTCAGGATAAAGCCTGACACTTTGTACATAACTTGGCATCTATATATACTAGTGCTGTGTAGACAATATTCTTTTAGTTTGCTGCGTTCTTGTATCAACTTTTGTAACATTTTAACACTTGGTGTTTTCAAGATCTCCGACATGTGGGGTTACCAGGCTAACTTTTGGTGGGGGCATGTGTGGTTTTTGTTGAAATGGGCCCATAGAAAAAGTGTGTGTGTGTGGGGGGGGGGGATCGGATGAAGGACTAATTACTTGGAGGGGAAAAAACGGTAGAATTTTTTTTTTATAATAGAAGGTTACTTTTTTTACATGATGTAATTTTTTTACATGTCTTTGTTTACAAAACAGGTACCCTTTCTACATGAAACTATAATAAGTTTTTTCAGGTTATCCATTTTTTACATGAAACTAAAATAAGTTCTTTCAGGTGATCGTACTTTTTACATGAAACTATAATAAGTTTTAAACCACTTCAATGGGCATAAAAAAGGGTGGCAGTATCTTTTTTACATGAACTTAATTACTTTTTTAGTATGCAAGTATTTTGCATTCACTATTATTTCTTCCAATAATTACAGCTTTTTCCTAAAAATTACATGACCTAACTAATAGTTGGGAAGAAACGTACTTTTTGTTTAAAGCTTAAGGTTTTTTTTACATGAATGTAAATACTTTTACATGAACGTAACCATTTTTTTAATAAGAAGGTACCCTTTGGGCTAAACATACCCACTTGTTACTTGTCATACCTCCACCTTGAAAAAGTTAATTTTAAATTTCTCTACCCTATAAAAATCCTGATTTTAAAAGGTTTTTTTTTTCTTAAGTCTCGGATACGTAACTTTATTATATTACAATAATATACAAACTTGTCATTTCATCTCTATTATCGGATGCGTCAAAAAACAGTTAATTGGTAATTTCATCTCGTGTCGATGAAGCATGCCTAAACCCTTGGATTTATGACTTTTGATGTCCAACGGTGATGACAATTCGTTTGTGTTAACAAAATATGATTTGCGATATCAAATAACACTAAATTCAATCAGTGATTTGTCATTTGTGATAACAATATATGATTTGCGATAACAATTAACACTAAATTCAATCAGTGATTTAGTGATAATAATTCGAACGGTAGTCCAAAAAGAAAACTAAATAAATCTAACATATAATAAAAGACTACAAATAATGCCGCATGGCATTTTTTCTTTCAACCTCATAAATTTTATTTATATTTCTTTTAATATTAATAACCAATATATAATATATAGATATCACTTATCTTAATGTTTATCCTTATCTTTATCTAAAATTAATAAATAACTTCAATTAATACCACGTGACATTTTCATCTTCAATTTTTTAATAATATTATTTATATCTATATCTAATATCTAATAAATTATTAATATCTCTTGAAACAATATGAAAATAATTAAATCACAAATATTAAACTAATCAAAAAATAATAAGCAAACTGAAACCATATCGTGTATTATGCGGATATCTAACCATTAACTAGATACTCTATTAATATACTACCTATATAATAGTTTAATCAAGTTTTACAAAAATAATTTTTTTTTAATTTTTTTGTAATTTATGGTGTTGTACCTCATGTATATGAGGTTTTTTTTTCTTTTTTTCGTTTCTAACCCAATACCCTTTTTCTTTTGCAATTTAGACGCTTTGTTTTTTTTTTTACTTTTAACCCAAATCTTTTCATCTTTTACAATTTAACCTCAGCTCTTTTTATATTCAATTTTCATCCACCATACTTTTCATCTTTCCCAAGTTTTTCGTTTCGTTTTAAACTTTGTGAGTTAACGCACCACAACGTGCGTGTGGGGTTCAACATTTTTTTTATATTTTTTTCCCATTTAACTGGCCCGTCGCAACACATCTATTTTTCTCTGTTTTACAAGTTTGTCGCAATGCGCGGGTCCTCGGTTGACATGGTTATTTTTTCTATGTGACAACCCAAGTTTTCACAGGTCTTTCCCCGACACGTTACTTGTTACAATTCTGTTTTCGTGATTTGGTTGTGTTATAACATGTGAATGATTAATTAAGATAGTGATAGTGTTATGTGTGGTTGATATTAAAAACTTAGGATTAGTCTTTATTGCAAGTTCTTTGCCAACCCCACTTTGATAAAACCCTACTTGACGAAACACTGGAGTTTCGTCATCATCCTTGCTTGACGAAACATTGATGTTTCGTCATTACCTCTTTCGTCGATGGAGCTGTTCACCGGTTGGGCTGCCGGCCCAAGTAAAGCCCACATACGACTCAATTATATGTTGCACTTGTGGGCGACAATTATCTATTAGCAAAACCCTAATCTCTTCCTCTCTCTCTCCCACGTCGACGGCAATATGGAGATGTCAACCTCCTTCTTCCCTGGTTGCAATCTGCCTCCTCCATTATTTCACCTTATCTCTTAAGTAAGGTTAGTATTTCATGCATTAACTTGTGTTTGCATCCCTTCTGTGTATAGCTATCTTCATGAGAAATGATTGGAATTATTTGAATGTTGTATAAGATATTATTTATGATTAGAGATCCATTAGGAGTTCTGAGGGATATGGTTTGATTTCATGAATGATGTACATAATTAAAATGGTTAGATAACAACCGATTGAAATTGGCCTGTGATTACTATACTTTGATCTGATGGAATGTTATTGATTTCTAGTGATAACTTAGTTTATGATAATAGATTAGAATTCATGAATAATTAGGTCTTATTGATGAATGATTAATGTTAATCGATGAACTGATGATTAGGGGTTGTATGAACGGGAATGACAATTGACTGCATTAGATGATTTGATCTGCTTGGGTAATATTGGAAATTGTTTGCTAAAATGTGTAACTGATCTCGACGAAAATTAGAAGAGTTTCTTCATAAGCAACCTCGACGAAACCTAGAGGTGTTTCGCCATATGAGAACCCAACGAAACTTAGAGGTGTTTTGTCGTGCATGGTTTTGACGAATGTTAAGGTTTTTCGTAGACATCACCTCTTGGTGTTTCTTATATAAACTTGCTGCATAGATCTGCGTGTGTATGCATGATTCTATAGTAGTTTTGATGTTCTAGCTAGGACTTCGATTGTTAAGATGTTGGACATTCATTGAGAGAATTATGTGTCATGAATTGGAAGTTGTTCAAGTTGTGCGATTTGTATGAATGATGAAACAGTTAATTATGTTATAGAATATGGTTGATCCAATTCACTGATCTTATGTTAAATATTAGTTAGTCGGGTTAAGGGATTGCACAAAGTTATCGGCCTACTAATTGGGCTGCTCTCTCGATTTAAGCATATAACATGTTTGGGCCAAACATGTTACTGGGCCTCAAACAGCAAGGGATCCGAGTAGCATGTGCTGGTTGCACATCTGGGGTGGATCACGCACTTGGGTTGGGCCGTGTGTTGATATGGGTCGCCTACTGCTATGATGAATGTATGAATGGATGTGAAATATGAACACTTGAATTCGTGTGAATTAGTGGACCGTTTTGTGATATGATTGGCTATTGTGACTCGCATGATAGTACGTGAAATACATGTGTGCTACTTGTGTAATATGAGCAATAAACTATGTGACTCGAGTCTATGTGAAACTGATTAGCTTTGACAACCATGTTAGTACTTGATTGATCAACTTGAATGCGTGAATAAACATACCGAGCAAACCAAATGTGAGTTAATTCCTCTTGAGCATGCATCCCGGTGGTTGGGACAGTCATTGGGTATCCCGGAGAGGGATCAGTTTTTGGGTAAAATCTGGTATGTTGGATAATACACTTGTCCTATCACTCTTAAGTCCCATCTTTTTGTTACCGGAGAGGTAACGGGGTATTAGTTGGTAGCGCTACTTAGGTTTGGCACCCTCACCCCGTACCGGAGAGGACGGGTGTGAACTAATGACCCAGTCATGCCCAGTGCTTTGATAGGAGCACTGGGGGACGGGCAAAACATACATCAGGAGCTGTCTTGTATCCGAGGTATTATCAACATTGTAATCAATGAACGTAACTACACACTTGGTAACTAACGTTTTCATAAAACTATGAACTCACCAACGTTGTCTGATACACGTGTGTGCATGCTCGCAGGTTATAGATTATGTGGATCGTGGAACTTGCTGTCTGGGATGCTGGAGTGGTCATGGGTCATAAAGCATGGGATTGCAAGACAAGTCTAATGGCTTTAGTTTATACTGTTATGTAACTCTTATGATTTATGCTTCCGCTGAATACGATGAGTTATGCTTTATGTAATGTAATACTTTACCTTAATAAATGAAAGTTTTACTGAAATCATGTATGAATTTAATGTGATTGGTGGCTAGATCCTGGTACGTCACACGCCTCGTGGAGATTCCCGCATGTGGTATTTTGGGGGTGTGACAGTTTGGTATCAGATTTAAAGCGTTTTTATAAAACTAGACTATAACCAAACAGTTTCGAAAACAAGAATACGACCATGACACTCAGCTCCAGACTGCAAGGTTTGTCTCTCGTTTACTCATTGTACTGCATAACTAGTGAACACTTACATATGATATTGCATGTGATTGCACGTTTAGCACAACAGTATGAATTCATTACTTGCATATGTTATGTGATTGGTAGTGTGGTGTTTCCTTAGACATTCATGACTCGCGTTTTGTGATATTCTTTGCTTGCTACTCGAGTTTGAGGAACCATTTGACATGAGTTAGGAGGAGCTGAGATGAGCATGCAAACCACAATATTATTGTGGGTGCACACATAATAATACTGTGGGGTGCATGTGAGTCCCAGTGAGACTTAACGAGTGAAAAAGGGGTTATGTTCCGTTATTTGATCGATGTGAAACACAACATTCTATAAGAGTCATAGCAGTGATTGACTCTTACTTGAACGTGATCTTTTCACTCCACTCTGAATCCTTAGGAATCTCGATGCTATCGAGTATTACCTGAACGCCCATCTGAACGCCTAGCGAACTGTGTAGAATGTTAGGTGCATGTACGAACATCCCTGAGTTGGATGTTGCAGTGTCGAATGATTGGTCGATACCTCTTCACTCATTTTCATTGGTTGGAACTCTGTGTATCGACGCCCTAGATTCCGTAAGTGCGATCGTTTCTGCAACACCCTAGCAACATACTGTGTATTACTCGACCAACTTGCAAGATCGAGGGGCAAAAGGATGATCGTAGTATCTCACCGACTTCAGCATCAGAATGGCCTTGGTTTCTGGCAACGAGCACCAACAAATTGGTTTCAATCGAATCCTTAACCCTAGTAAGCGACTTACGGGAGTCAACACTTACGAATCAATTGGGACGTAATCGATGACAATGGACTATAGGGTGGAATGTGTAACTGCCCCCACCAGGAGTAGTGCCTTAGGACGTGACACGCAATGTGAAAGGATGGACCCTAATGGTGAAAGGCCGCAGGACTCCGTTTCGAGCAACAACATTAGAAGCAACAGTAACGATGACATTAAGGTACTCATAAATCATGACTTTCGGTATGGAAATGATGGTGGCTTCAACAAGGATTGGCCGATGTTAAGTCAAGACGCCAACAACCCCTGGAACACTGGCAGTTTTGGGAATTCTAGTAGCAGTAGCAACAACACTGGAAGTGTACTCGTGGAAGGGCATTTAGGACTGGCTTAGGCGATGCCAGGCATAACAGCAACATGGTAAGTTGTATGAGTAGCTAATCGCTTCTTCCTTGTCCTGCTTAACCCTGATGCTTCTTGAAACCGAATCGGTTGTGGAATTGGCTGATGGCAAGTCAATTGAAACTTCATATGTTCGTTGGAATGCAAACTCAACCTAGTGGGACAAGTGTTGGACATCGACCTTCCTCCTGCTATCCTTGATGGTTACAATACAGTAGTTAGTGTGGATTGGTTATCCAGAGATCGCACAGATTTACCAGTGAGGAGAAAGTTTTGTGTGGAGAACCGTATCTGTTCTGAAGCGTCAGAGTGGTGCAAGGGTTAGCGTCATTTCAGCAAAGGAAGTCCAGAAGTGTCTACGAAGGAATTACCTCACTATGGTAGAAGCCGTACTGATGATAAGGCTAAGGAAAGTAGGATCGGGGACCCACCAATTGATCGTGACTCCTCTCAGTGTGCTATTCGAGGAACTTTCAGGCTTACTTCCACAACTGTTAGTCGGAATCTCAGTTGATCTCATGCCAGAGGCAGCTCTGAGTACTTGTACTCTTATGGTCTTGCACCAGGAGGGTTGCATGACTTGTCTAATCAACTACAGGAACTGTTGGACAGGAGTTTGTCAGACCTAGTTTTTCGCTTTGGGGAGCCCCAGTTATATCCACGAAGATAAGCCTTTTCATATGTATTGTCGAGAACTCAACAAGGTGACAGTCAAGAACCGTTTTCCTCGACCATATATTGACAACCTGTTGACCGGTTGCGAGGGTCAAGCCCCATTCGACGATTGGCTAACGAATGAGCTATCGTCAGATGGAAGTTCAAGGGGAGGATGTTCCTAAGACGGCATATCAAATGCAATGTGGCCATTGCAACTTTGTACTCCATGACGTTGGGGTTAACCAACACACTGGAAGCTTTATGGATCACATGAATCGATCGTGTTTATTGAAGACGTTTTGAATCATTTCAAGGAAAAAGGAACACCCTAGGTGGCATTTGTATCTTATTTTAGAGCTCCTGAGGGAGGAGCCTCTCCTCGCAAAGACTTGTTAAAGGTAACTTCTGGATTCTAAGGGTACATTTTTGGTCAAGTAATCAACGAAGTGGGAATACACGTGCATCTCGTTAAAGATCCATTTTATTAGATATTGACCGGAACCAAAGAACCCATCGGGGGTACAATAATTTCTTGGTCTACCTAGATACTGTCGCAGATACATTGTGGGATTTTGGAGGATTGCGCAGCTTTAATCTTTTTAGCATAGCAGGGTGCTGTGTATTCGTGGTAGACAAAGCAGGAGAACGTCTTTTCAGCTTTCGAAATCCGACTCTACAATGCGCTGAACAACGTCTTTACCCAAGGGCACGGGTGATCTAGCGGTATACCATGATAGATCGAATCGAAGCCCCAGTTACACGCCGATGCCACACGAGAAGACGATGACGCACGTAGTGGATCTACGAAGAAGAATTGCGTGAGTCATAACTTGCGGTGAAAACCGTGGTCTTTGAATTTAAGTTGGACGCACTACTTGGACGGTACCAAATGCACTACTTAGAACAATCACAAGGGCCTCCCGTGTACTTCTGTTTCAAAAGAGCTAAACACGTAATAGCAACGCTGGATGGAACATTTGAATGACTACGACTGTGAAACCTGAACGTGCACGAGCTTTGCAGCTCCCTATCGACTCTAACCTACCTGATCAGACTCGCTCTATTCAAACTGGAGAACTGAAGGAGGAGAATTTTCAAGATTGAACCCATGCGGGGCATGGTGAAGCAACTTTTGGTAGGTCGGACGATATTCGCTACCCCATGGAACGAATGTGGATCTCATTATATGGCAACTGTAGGGAACAAACTGCCATAGATTCTGTCACTAGTCTACTTACAACCCGAAACGGAAACAGTATCACATGGATAATTGTTGATCGCCTCATGTAGCCCACACACCTTCTTGCAATCAAGGGAACTGACGAGTCTTTTCAGCTTGTGAATATTCCTCTAGCTAGGAGAGGCGGCTTTTGGGCACGAGGTACCAACTCCTGTTACCTTTGATTTTGAGTTATACATGATTTATGGAGGGCAATATACAACACCCTTGGCTCACATCTAGACGTGAACATTACATATCACTGTAGGACAACCGGGCAGAGTAACGAACCATCCTGACACACGAAGACATGCTGCGAGCATGTGCGTGATTGACTCTATTAAACATTTGGGAAGGACACTTATCTTTGGGTGAACACTACTGCAGCCGCTACTGTATTAGTATGCATACAGCTCTGTTTGAGGCATTGCATGGATGATAATGCCAATCTCCTCGCGGACTGAGGTGGATAACAACCTAATCACGGGTCCAGGACTTGCACTTGGGAAGATTATTTAAATGGGAAATCGCGTGGCGACAACGTGTGACCATCAGGGAAGCTGATAAGCTTAGGAAACAATGGGAGTTCACTGAAGGCGAACGTATCGGGAGTCTCACCGTGGGAGGGTGCGGTACGCTATGGGAAACGTGGCAAGCTTAGTTTGCGGTACGCTGGGACATTCGGATTTCTGAAACGGATCGGTGATATGACTCACAAACTCGAGTTACCTGACGAATTAGGTAACGTACACGATGTCAATTAGGTCTCGAACCTAAAGAAGCATCTGTTCGATGCAACACTTGTGATACCCTTGTTGAGGAACCCACAGTTAACACAGTCGAATTTCAATCGAAAGAGTTCGTTGGAACTCAAGACGTGGACCGGAGTTCACATAGGAACACAAATATTGGATAAAGCTCTGATATCACTGGTGAATTTTGGGACGAAATTCCTTTCAAGTTGGGGATGATGTGGTACCCGCAGAAAATCCACAGTTATCCTGAGTTAGCATAACGTCTTGCTGTTTTGGATTACTTATCATGTGGTACCCGCGGAAAATCCACAGTCATCTTGAGTTAGCATAACGTCTTGCTGATTCAGATTACTTTTCAAATTTCGGGACGGAATTTCTTTCAAGTTGGGGATGATGTGACAACCCGAGTTTTCACAGGTCTTTCCCCGACACGTTACTTGTTACAATTCTGTTTTCGTGATTTGGTTGTGTTATAACATGTGAATGATTAATTAAGATAGTGATTGTGTTATGTGTGGTTGATATTAGAAACTTAGGATTAGTCTTTATTGCATGTTCTTTGCCAACCCCACTTTGATAAAACCCTACTTGACGAAACACTGAGTTTCGTCATCATCCTTGCTCGACGAAACATTGATGTTTCGTCATCACCTCTTTCGTCGATGGAGCTGTTCACCGGTTGGGCTGCCGGCCCAAGTAAAGCCCACTTACGACTCAATTATATGTTGCACTTGTGGGCGACAGTTATCTATTAGCAAAACCCTAATCTCTTCCGCTCTCCCTCCCACATCGACGACAATAACGAGATGTCCAACTCCTTCTTCCCTGGTTGCAATCTGCCTCCTCCATTATTTCACCTTATCTCTTACGTAAGGTTAGTATATCATGCATTAACTTGTGTTTGCATCCCTTCTGTGTATAGCTATGTTCATGAGAAATGATTGGAATTATTTGAATATTGTACGAGATGTTATTTATGATTAGAGATCCGCTAGGAGTTCTGTGGGATATGGTTCGATTTCATGAATGATGTACATAAGTAAAATGGTTAGATAACGACCGATTGAAATTGGCCTGTGATTACTATACTTTGATCTGATGGAATGTTATTGATTTCAAGTGATAACTTAGTTTATGATAATAGATTAGAATTCATGAATAATTAGGTCTTATTGATAATGATTAACGTTAATCGATGACTGATGATTAGGGGTTGTATGAACGGGAATGACAATTGACTGCATTAGCTGATTTGATCTGCTTGGGTAATATTGGAAACTATTTGCTAAAATGTGTAACTGATCTCGACGAAACTTAGGAGAGTTTCGTCATAAGAAACCTCGACAAAACCTAGAGGTGTTTTGCCATATGAGAACTCGACGAAACTTAGAGGTGTTTCGTCGTGCATGGTTTTGACGAATATTATGGTCTTTCGTTGACATCACCTCTTGGTGTTTCTTATATAAACTTGCTACATAGATCTGTGTGTATATGCATGATTCTATAGTAGTTTTGATGTTCTAGCTAGGACTTCGATTGTTATGAAGTTGGACATTCATTGAGAGAACTATGTGTCATGAATTGGAAACTGTTTAAGTTGTGCGATTTCTATGAATGATGAAACAGTTAATTATGTGATAGAATATGATTGATCCAATTCACTGATCTTATGTTAAATATTAGTTAGTTGGGTTAAGGGATTGCACAAAGTTATCGGCCTACTAATTGGGCTGCTCTCTCGATTTATGCATATAACATGTTTGGGCCAAACATGTTACTGGGCCTCAAACAGCAAGGGAACCGAGTAGCATGTGCTGGTTGCACATCTGGGGTGGATCACACACTTGGGTTGGGCCGTGTGTTGATCTGGTCCGCCTACTGCTATGATGAATGTATGAATGGATGTGAGATATGAACACTTGAATTCGTGTGAATTAGTGGATCGTTTTGTGATATGATTGGCTATTGTGACTCGCATGATAGTACGTGAAATACATGTGTGCTACTTGTGTAATATGAGAAATAAACTATGTGACTCGAGTCTATGTGAAACTGATTAGCTTTGACAACCATGTTAGGACTTGATTGATCAACTTGAATGCGTGAATAAACATACCGAGCAAACCAAAGGTGAGTTCATTCCTCTTGAGCATGCGTCCCGGTGGTTGGGACAGTCATTGGGTATCCCGGAGAGGGATCGGTTTTTGGGTAAAATCTGGTATGTTGGATAATACACTCGTCCTAGCACTCTTAAGTCCCATTTTTTTGTTACCGGAGAGGTAACGGGGTATTAGTTGGTAGCGCTACTTAGGTTTGGCACCCTCACCCCGTACTGGAGAGGACGGGTGTGAACTAATGACCCAGTCATGCCCAGTGATTTGATAGGAACACTGGGGAACGGGCAAAACATACATCAGGAGCCGTCTTGTATCCGAGGTATTATTGATGTGTGCAAAATGCAACATATAAATTATATCAAATGTGGCATAAAACTAACCCTTTTTAAGTACTAATGTTGGAAAAAGTGTGTTTTTGTCTTCCTTTTGTATTTTCAGGATTAAATGAGCTCAAATAAACAAAAGAAGTAAAAAGACAGCTAAATCTAACATAAATACAAGAAAAGGAACAAAAGTGGATTGCCCGACCCCTCGACAGCATCCTCCCAAGCAAATCAGAGAAGGCAGAAGACTGAACACGCCCCGTGCTCAGCGAGCACGGGGCCGTGCCCAAGAAGCAGCAGATAAGACAAACCTGTAGAAGCTTCCATTACCCACCATGGGTCCGTACCCAGGCCTCTGTTCAGCCTATAAATAGGAGTGCTTGGCTTCATTGCAACTCATCCCTTGGCACACCACCTCTCTCACACTTCATCCACCACCCACCACCACCATAACACCATCATCTACCACCATCATCCATTGTCCATCATAGAGTGTGTGAGTCGTCTTGGGATCCAAGATTGATCGTAAGATTTCTTGACAATCAAGGCCATGTTTGCCTAAGTCTCTTACATCACTTGGTGAAGACAAGTGTTTAGTATAATACTTTTTATTTTTAATCTTTTGCACTTTTTATTTGGTTTTGTATTAATGACTTTAATAACTAGTTGCTTATGTTGAATATGACTTTTCCTTATCGTTTGTCCGTGGTGTCTTGGCATTATTTTACTGTCTATATAAAATAAAAGATTTTCACCATTCATATCTCCACGGTCTATATGGAGGTATGTTGGCTACCTGGTCGGGGGTTAAGGGAACGGTTTGGTAAGGGTCTTGCCCTTGTTCAGCGTTTAGAGGTCCTGCAAGGGACCTGGGTCAAATTTAGTAGGATCTCCTTCAATGCCCAAAGGTATTGGATGGCGGGGATCCAAACTCTTTGACCCCCTCATAAGTTAACTACTATAAATACTATAACCCGGCTATTTAGGATTGTATCCCTGCTGACTCAGACTACTTAGTCGAGTGTAACGTCACCTCCAAAAGAGGGTCCTACCATAATTTGCATTAATAACTTAATTCATTATCTTTCAATAATCCGACCCTTTAGGATTGTATCCTTGCTGACTCAAACTACTGGGTTGAGGGTAAAGTCGCCTTCAAAAGAGGGGCCTACTACAATAACTAAGATAATCTCTTAAACAAGTGCAAAAGTGCGAAAATAATAAAAGGTTATACTAATACACGAGTCGGATCCAAGTGATTCATCTTGTTTATCTGTTTTTATTTTTATTTTTCAGCATTTTAGTTAGTTTTATTTTCTTAGTTTAAAAATCTTTTTCTAACAGTTTGATTTGATTAGACGTTGAGGATAAACCGGTACTAAAAGCTCTTGTGTCCTTGGACGACCTCGGTATCTTACCAACACTATACTACGTCCACGATGGGTGCACTTGCCCATATGTGTGTTTAGTGTTAGTGAGTATCGTGTTTTATAAATTTAAAACTTGGCTAAAAAGTGTAAAAAGGGCTTAAAATATATATCAAAAATATATACACACTTACGCACATCAATTATTAACATTGTAATCAATGAACGTAACTACACACTTGGTAACTAACGTTTTCGTAAAACTATGAACTCACCAGCGTTGTCTGATACACGTGTGTGCATGCTCGTAGGTTATACATTATGTGGATCGTGGAACTTGCTGTCTGGGATGTTGGAGTGGTCATGGGTCGTAAAGCATGGGATTGCAAGACAAGTCTAATGGCTTTAGTTTATACTATTATGTAACTCTTATGATTTATGCTTCCGCTGAATACGATGAGTTATGCTTTATGTAATGTAATACTTTACCTTAATAAATGAAAGTTTTACTGAAATCATGTATGAGTTTAATGTGATTGGTGGCTAGATCCTGGTACGTCACACGCCTCGCGGAGATTCCCGCATGTGGTATTTTGGGGGTGTGACATTCTAAGTTTTACGTTTCGGTTTAATTTCGCTACAACGAGCGTGTGTGATTCAAAGATTTTACGTCTGCTTTTTGCTCGACGTTATTTTTTTCTGTTTTTATTTATTTTGTTTTTACGAGCTTTTCCGGTGTTGGTGGTCGTTGACAGTGGTATAACATTGATACTACTTGACACAGTTTTACGACAACCGCTGCAACGCAGAGCCTTAATACCATGGGTGTTCAAAATCGGATATCCAGTAATTCGGATATCCGAATTTCGGATATCCAAAAATTTCGTTTGGTGGCCATGAATATCATTTAATGGATTCTGCAGATTCTTAGCACCATAGATCCAAAAAGAAACTCAAGATCTTTGTTATTAGAGATCCTGCACAATTTTTATATTATTTTTTTAGGTATATGGATATCCGTTTTAATATCCGAATCCGTATTCGAATTTTCGGATAATTCGGATTAAGAATTTCAGATATTTCGGATTCGGATTTTTTTAACACCCCTACTTAATACTAGTGATTAATATAAGCGGTCAAAAAGAAGTTTGAACAGAGATATCAATTTTCAGAGATAAATCAAATTATGAAAAAAAAAAAAAAAAAAGAACCATAGGCGATAGTTCAAACTAAATAAAAGTCATATACATAACTAATTATTATATATTCTTATGTTCCCCTTAAAGTCAAAGAGAACAAAATGTAACATGAACCATTGGATGAAGATGGGGTTAAATCCTGACCCTTGTAATTCAAAGAAACCTTTAGAAGGGGAGGTTTTTTTTCAGTTTCGTTTTGACCGGAAGTTAAAACCCACGTTCTGTTCGTCGGAATAACCTCTCCCTATTCAAACCTTTTACCCTAAAGCTTTTAGAAGCAGCAGTTGCCTAGCTTCTGATTTTTCTCTGGTGGTTTTCCCTAGATGTCTCTTCAGAAACCACCCACTATCCCCAAATTGATGAAGTTCTTTTCTCCTCCTGGATGAATTCGAAACATCTCTCAACAACGGCTCCTGATTTTGCTCTAGTGGTTTATCTGATTTCAAATCTTCTTCACATTCATCTTTTTTTATTCTTACTGACTTTTTTTTTTTTTTTTGAATTTTGATTACACAATTCGCTATATACCTTAGAATCAGGTTGTCGAAGTTCGAACGGTCTAATCTCCGGTCAATACAATTTCATCTTATTTTTGGTGAAGTTTCACCAGCATTGAGCAAAGTGGAGAATTACAGTCTCATACTTGATGTATCTGTTTTCTTTTTTAAGTTGTAACGGTTTCATGTGGAATCCAAAGGCCTGCAAAAGAAGTTGCAGGAGACATCTATATATGTTAAACCTTTTTTCTTCAAATTGACCCATTATATTTATGTGAATATGTGATATTTGGATTTGTTTTGATGCAGGTTGGATATGTGACAACTATTTGCGTTAGATGTTTCATTTTCCATGGTAAGTCGCCTTTTGTCATTCCTGTTGTTACATGCAACATAAAGATTGTGATTTTAATCTGAGTTTTTTCTTCTGTTGGGCTAGGAAATAACAAGGCTCATATGTAAATCTGATTCCTCATGTTTATAGAATTTCATATTTTAGTTATGAATTTTAAAGGGAATTGCATTAAAAGTCTTTTACAATGAAATAAGTTGGGTGTTCAAGTTAATTAGTTACTTCATTAAAATGTTGTCTACTACATTTGTAATTTGGTACATCAATAGAAAACTCCTATCAACAGTCCACTTTTCTTAAGAATTCGAGTGATTAGAAATATGAAAATCATTTTTGCTGCATTTAACTACTGCCTAAAAAATCCAATCAACAATCCACTTTCCTTAATTTCACAAGATTCTTATGTGAACAACATAACTGATATGAACAGTTTAACTTAATTGAAGTGAAAAGAAATACTTTACTACTGGGAAATTGATGTCAATTTTTTCAACATTATGAAATGTTCCCGGTCCACCGGACTGGAGATCGTATTCAATTGGCTCGTATGAGTATGTGCTCGACAACGGTTACGAGATTCCGGTCTAATCGACGCACCGAAACACCAATTATTTCCGATTCAACGTTGGTCGATAAGGATTCTACTACTTATACGCCGTCACCATGATGGAGTTTGGCAACGCCGATAGCTCTCAGGGGTGTAAATTGATGATCCTTATATATTTACGAAAATTGCATGTTTTGAAATATCCACTTTCTGAAGTCGTTTTGAGGTGAGTAGATGTTGCAAAATATAAATGTACACTTTGTGTTTATATGAAAAATGCTTTATGTTTTTTATGTATTGCGATTGTGGCAACCACATCCACGATTCCAGGGGGTGAACAACTTGCTATGCAACTTTTCTCATTGAGCAATGTATGCAAACAGCTTGAGCTCAAAGTAAGCGGGTCACTCTTACCATTTTTATTAAACGGGCCAGAATAAGTTATTTTGATAAACGGGCCATCAAACTTATCATTTTTAATAAACGGGTCAAACTTATCTTTTTTAGAAAGGAAAGAAAAAAATGTTTGTCATTATACCATTAATATACCCGTCCACCAGACGGGTATAGAACTAGTTAATATATGTTTGAACAGCGATAGAGTTTTGATGAGAAATTCAATTATAAAAATCTATCTATTATACTAAATGAATTCTCTTAAGCCACAAGGTTTATTCTTAGCCAATCATTTTGATGATGTGGCATTGCTCTAAAGGCTGAGAATTCATCCTTAGGCGGCAATTTCATTTCTTCCTTTTCCTTTCATATAATGTTCTTTATAAAACGTATTCATTCAATGCCATTCATTACCCCTAAACCTACCACCGCCTTCTCTCTTCAATTATCGGTAATTAGAGCGTTCCATATATCAATGGATTTTCTTAATCAACTTCATGTAAAGATTGGTTTTCTGCATCTTCTTCATCTTCGTCTGTCTTTTCATCCATCTATTTCGGATTTTTTTTCGTTAATCCATATCGACATCTGTAAGTCTTGGTTGTTAACATTTTGGTGTAATCGTTCTTTAATTTTTCCGAAATTTGTTTGTTTTTTGAAATAGTATTTATCGGTTGTAAAAACCCTTAATCCGATTGTCATTGTAGATCTGTTGTTTATGTTTAATGACTGTATGTTTTAGGTATAGATTTTGATTGTGATTGTTAATCATAGCCCTAAACCGATTGTAATTTCTCTGTTGTAGAAACCCTAAATCCGATTGTCAATATAGATCTGTTGTTTATATTTATTTATTGTATGTTTTTGGTATATGTTTTGATTGTTGCTCATAGCCTTAAACCGATTGTAAAGTATAAGTATTTTTCTATAGTAAAAACCCTAAATCCGATTGTCATCCAATGTCTGTTGTTTATGTTTACTTAATGTCTTCTTTTGTTATATAATTTTATTGTTACTCATAGACCTAAACTGATTTTAATTTTTCTGTTGTAGAAACCCTAAATCCGATTGTCAATCTAGATATGTTGTTTATATTTATTTATTGTATGTTTTTATTAGAGATTTTGATTGTTACTCATATCCCTAAACCGATTGTAAATTATAAATATGAAATATTTGATTTCTATTGTAAAAACCCTAAATCCTATTGTCATTCTATATCTGCTGTTTGTGTTTATTTTCTGTATTTTTTTGTTATAGATTTTGATTGTTACTCATAGCCCTAAACCGATATATCACTTTTAATTTTTTTCATTATGTTAATTTTTTTCAACTTGAATGCAGGTTTCCAATATGTCTGGGTCTTCTTCATTAAGGTATATATATACCTGTATTGTTTGTTGCTTTTGCTTTCATTCTATATCATTTGTTTCGAACAATAACATTTAAATGTTTACTAACCTTCTAATTTTAAAATCAGTATCAGAGAACCCTGTTTCTGTAGGCATATGAAAAAAGCAGACGAGATAATTCTGGTAATTAATATTTCATATTTTGTTGTTGTTATAATTAAATTAGATTTGTTATAATATTTTTATATACTTTTTTTTATAATTTTTTCTCTAATTATATTTCATCTTCCACTGTTTGGTTTGTTAGTCTATTCCTTCTGATGCTGCTTGCAAGCTGTGGTGTGTTGATATGGGCCCTACAAATGTTATGATACATACTGATAATGGCCGCATTTTTTATGTTTTTTTAACTGAATCTAAAGGAAATTTGTTCTTTTTCCATGGATGGTCCAATGTAACCCAACATTTGGGACTATCCAAAGGATGTTTTGTAGTATTCAATCCCCTCGATTGTACTACGTTTAAATTAACACATTTCATTGATGGTGTTAGCGGTAGCTCTTTTTGGACATATCTGCTACGTACATCATCTCATTTTTCTGTAAGTTATTATTTAGTTTTATGCATCTTAAAGTATTTCTGTTTATCTTTATTGATATTAAAAATAGTTTTCTTATTTTTTTTAATTATCGTTTTTATAGGTAATACCTGAAGTTATCCTGCCGGAAACCTTTTCTACATCCATTGATTTAATATCCGCTATAACGATAAACAACAATCCGTTTCATGTTAGGATTGAAACGGATGGCGGTAAATTCGGTTTTACCGTTGGTATTGACGTTATTGTTAGTTTGTTACATTTAGAGCCTGGTTGTTTTTTTATATTTACAAAATATTTTGGTAATGATTTTAATTTAAAAGTATTTGGAAAAAAACGGTGTTGAAATGAACTTTCTTGATGTAGACGTTGATGTGGTAAGGTTACTTTTTGTTACTTATATGTTATTTATACATTTGTTAATTTAATAATTTAATAAATTGTATTAAATGTTTTATTTAATTTGCAGCCTTTAGTTCCTCCTATTGATGCTGTGAATGAAATTTATGAAGAACCACATAGTCGTGTGTATCGGTTTTCCCGTATTGTTGGTACCGATTTTGTAAGTTCTAATAACATTTTATATAATTTACAATAATTTCATTCTTTATAATATGTTTTTTTTTATTAATTATGTTTTGTTAAAAATACAGATGCTTCCCGATCGTGTTTCTGAAATGGCCAAACTTAATCTTTGTTTGAAAGATATAACCGTCAGACTTTTGAATCTGGAACCTCCAGTTCAGTTTACCAATGGTACTAGACGTAAAAGGACACACAATGGTTTTTGATATGCGTTAAGGCGATGGTCGAAGTTCATGAAAACTGCTGGAATTAAGGTTCGTGACACCGTTGACTATTGTTTTGACGAAAATGAGCAAGTGCTAAGTGTTGAAAAGGTTGTACCTTACGTTAGTGGTCGTAATTAGTTATTTGACATTTTTGTTGTTGTCTTTTCCTTTTTCATCAGTTTAGATATTGACTTTTTATGGTTTTTTGGTTTTTAACATTGTTATGGTTTTCAATATCAAGATAGTACATGTTGGTTTACGTTAAGTTTTATTTTAACCCCTAAAAATGCAATGTATATGGTAATATAAAATTATTAAAAACCCAATGTGTACAATGTTATCATCAAATTTCTGATAAAATACCTATTTCTAATTGTAATAACTATTCAATAGTTTTCATTTAAATTTCTTGAATATGTGTTACATTATGTATTATGTATAACTTACACCTTTACGATAAGTTACAATTGCTTATTGCTTATAGGTATTATTGAACTTCAAACAAATAACTAAACGAAATTTGTATGCCTGGGTTGTTTTCGTATGATTTATAAGTGAATAAATGGAATGAATTTAGTGACTCGATTTCTATTTATGTTACAATTTCACTAAATTTCTTGTTTTATATAATTTGAAGTATTAAATTTTATATAATTTTTGCACCTTTTTGTAGTAAGGTGCTTAATTTTACAAAATACATTTCTAATTTTATTACCTTTTCATTACATCTATTAGTGGAGCTTACAGGATGTTGTCGATGATGTACGTGACATGTTTTTAGCTATTAAGGAAGAGAGCTAGACACAAAGGATGTGTCAAATACGGTTTAGATGATACATGTTCAAGGTAATAAGAAGAAACCCTATGTTGAATTAGCAACCATTTTTAGAGTTTTGCTCAAAAGATGGATGTGTCGGTGATGTTGTCGAGGAGTGTCAGGAAATGCTTAGTGATAGCATTTTGTTATACTCCTCGACAATGTCACCGACCCCTCTTAAAAATTCCATCAAAACTCTCACACTGGTTGCTTCTACAACAGAGGGTTTTTTTTTGTTACCTGAACCTGTATCATCTCAACTTTTTTGACTGACCATGTATTGTTGTTACATCAAGATTCAATTATGATTAATTTCTTTATTAAACTTGATCGGATTCACTTTTCATCACCACAGATCATCTCATTTTTATGTAAGTCATTTATTAATTTTATCTATCTTAAAGTATTTCTGTAGATCTTTATTTATATTAAAACTAAAGTTATAATTTGTTTTGTTATTTATTTTATAGGTCATTCGTTAATTTATCAACGCCGAAAACCTTTATTACAATCATTGATCTAATATACACGATATTGATAGCCAACAAAACGTCTGACGTTAGGATTGAAACGGCTAACGGTAAATGTTGTTTTACCTTTGATATTGACGTTATTAGCTACTAAATGTGTTGTTTAATTTGCAGCCTTTACTTACCCCTACCGATGCTGTAAATGAAATTTTTGAAGAACCACATGGTCGTTTTCATCGTTATTTCAGTATGTCTTCAAGATATTGTAAGTTATAATATCATTATAATAAGTACATATCATAATGTGTTCAATATATATTTTTTTTATTTTTGTTAGTAATCATAATGTTAATAGTATACACATCTTCCCGATCATGTTTCTGAAATGGCCTAACTTGATATTGGTTTAAAACGTATAATTGTCTCAACATCACCTAATTGTTGCTATATTCTGTTATCCGCTGTTATACATAGTGTTGGTTGTAATCGATCTTTATTTTTATTGCTTATAGGTAGTATAATTATTATAATTATTATAGGTAGTATAGGTAGTTTAGGTACTATAGTTTGTATTTCCAGCTGTTAATTCATATGTATGAATTATGAATGTCATCATTTGTTTTTTTGGTCGCACACACTATTTTATATAATTATGGAAACTGTTCAATCATATATTTTTAAAATACGTCCTTCCTTTTAATGATTATCAGAATTAAGGAAACTGGTCAATCATAATTATTTATATTACCCTTATTTTTATAATTTAGTAAAGGTTGACTATTTATAATTAAAATTCAAAATTTCGTTTCCAAAATTATTTTGTATCTTTGGTTATAAATAAGTCTAATTACTTATGTTTCATACACATCCCAGCTACGGACTTGGTATAATTCGAGTGCATTACTTCTGGTAAGAGTGTTCAGAGTTTCAATACATTTCACATGGTTATTGTGTTTTTTATTTAACATATTATGTTCTTTATAGACCTGTCTTAATTGATTTATATATTATAATCTTAAATGTTTCTAATGTGATGTTATTTTTTTTAATTTCAGAGATGGAACAGGCTGCTATCACGCTTCTAAATAATGTTGATCTTAATGTTGATGATTACACTATCAGAATCCGTATTCTTCGGCTATGGACAAGACCTTCTTTCAACAATCCTAGGAAGGTTTATTGCTACGACATGATATTCATGGACCAGGAGGTTTTCTTAGTGTCAATTCATATCATATTTTAGTATGAGTTTAATGTCTTATTCTGTTTTATTGATTTTTATTATACAACGCCTGGGTGTAGGGCACCAAAATACAGGCTTTTGTTTTACAAAAAAACACTACTGCTTATGAGCATTTGCTGAAAGAAAATCAGTGTTTAACTATTCGTAATCCTTCTCTTGGAGAAAACCGTCAGAAAGTGAAATACGTTCATAGTTCGTTCAAGATAAATCTAAATGAGACCACCATTGTCGAGGAATCTGCCGAACCTGTTGGTGCTGAATGGGGATTTGATTTTTCTCCATTTGAGTCTGTTGTTGAAGACCCTGATGATGACGGCAAGTCATTCAAAAGCCCTATTGGTATGTTTTTAAAAAAATGTGTTATGCATATTTAATATTTAATTATTTTTAAAATTGATGTTTTTTTAATTATAGTTATGTTTATACATTATGTAGACGTTATCGGTTTTGTGGTTAAATGTCTTCCGTCAGAGGATAAAACTGAAAATAATAACGGGAAAGATGAGAAGAAGGCTACCTTTATTCTGGAGGATTTGCAGTACCGTCTAATACATACATACATAAATTAAATTCGGTTTATTACATTTTATTTTTTATTTACACCTTCCAACCAAACTTTATAAACTGTTTGTTGTAGACACCAGCAGATTTACGTTACTCTATGGGGGGTTTATGCTGATCAGATTATTGAATTTCAAAGAAACCATAAGGATGAAAAGAATGTTGTTGTCGTTGTTCAGTTTGGCAAGTACCGGTTTTGGGGAGGTATATTTTATATAGTGATTGTCAATTTAAAAACAACTTCATATTTAATGTATTAACTGTTTTATTTTTTTATACTTTTCTATAACTAAACAGGAAATTTGTTTGTATCCAATTTGTATACTGTAACTCGAGTGTTCATAAACACTGAAATTCCCGAGATTTTGGAATTTAAGAGAAGGTACGTAATCTTATTAAGATTTTGTTTTATAGTCTATTTTTTATACATATTAGTGTCACAAGTGTTATTATTTCTGTACAGTTTCCTTGCTCAGCTTAATACGTCAACGTCTTCCGGTTACTCTGGTTTGAGTTCACCTGTTATGAAGTCAATGGCTGAGGAGTATCTTTCTGATATTTCCTTTAGTACAATTGGAGCATTAAGCGGAATATCAGAAGTAATATTATGATTAATAATATTTTATTATTATACCTTTTGTTTTTTTAAATTATTGTAATGCAATAAAATATATCTATCTATACAGGAAAAGTTTGTTATTATACTGGGAACAATTAAAAGCTTTGCTTCAGAAGACTCATGGTTTTACAATGCATGTAAAACTTGCAACAAAAAGGTTATTACCAACACTATTTGCAAGGCCAAGGAAGATGGGAGCGAAGGATATGATGAAGTAACTGTCTTGGAATGCCAAACTGATCGTTGCAATAAAAGGACTGTTGTCTCTGTTCCCAGGTGAAATTACTTGATTCAATTGTGTCTATCTTATAAAAGATACTGATTATTAACACCATCTTTTTTTTGGAAATTTTTTAGGATAAAACTTCTTATACGTGTTCAGGATTGTACCGGGATTGTTACTTTGACGTTGTTTGAACGTGAAGTCGTTAGACTGCTAAATGTTAACGCAAACCAGCTTTTGGATAATAACATGGAGGTAACTTATATTATCCAAATATAAGTTTTCTTAATTGCTTTATACGTATTTCTTTTGTTATTTTACATTATGTATCCAACTTATTGATGAACACATTCATAACAGTTAGCCAGCGAAGGCAACTTTCCGAATGAGCTGAAGGCATTGATAAACAAGAGGTTTGCGTTTAAGATAGCCATAGGTTCGTTTAACATAAAAAAGAAATCAGATGGCTACTCTGTGTCCAAGTTGACTGAAAATCCTTCAATCATCAAAGATCTTGATACTCATTTTGATGTTTTCCAGGTTCTATATGTACCCTCAACGTTAGCTTAACTTTTTTGTTATAAAAATCTTATACCACTTATGAATATTTATTGGAAATTATGAAATACATACAGCCTGCTGATGAAGAACCTTTAAATGCTATTGCTTCTGATCCAAATCCAATTGTTAACGTTAACATCCGGGTTTGTTAAACAACTTCTTTATATCATTAATCCTTTATTATTTTTTTGTATTCAACTTATTTGTCCAGCTCTATTTTTTTACTTTTTTAATTTTGTTGTACAGGATTCTGTTTCCCGTATCGTTGATGAAGACACTCCCATGTCCAATTTGAACAACAGCAACTTTACTACACCCTCTGGAGCTCATAATAGTTGTTCTTCAAAGATGCTGGATAATGAGCTGAAGCGTAATTTGGAGGCGGTTTATGATGTGGATCTTTGTTCTTCTCAGTCTTCAACTAAACCGCGTATGGGTGATTGTGAGAACAATGAAGGTTTGGAGATGAAAGCAAAGCTGGAAAAGTAGTATCATGATTTAATAGTCATTTCAGTTTTTTCGAACAATTTGTGATGTTTTATTTTGGTTAATCTTTTTCGAAACATTTATTTCAGTACTTGATGTTTGGTTTGATATCGATATTTCGTTTATTATCGTGGTATTAACAGCTGATTTGTTTCCTTTAATATTTATTAAATTTCGTCTTCTTTATTGCATTAACATTCAAACCTTTTAATTTTATTACATTTAAATTGAATAGTTTTATGGATTAAATTATTTTACATAAATTGTGTTAGTATTTTTTTTCCGTAAATAATGAAATCAACCGTCAATGTGTACTTAGAGTTATTATTATATGTAGATCCCAACCAGGTTTAATAAAATAATTTATTATTTATTTAAATTCAAAACTATTTAATTATAGATGTAGTTGATTTAATTATAATAAATTGTATTTAAATAAATTAACATAATCACCTTTTATTATATACAGTTTCTAAAGTTGTTTCTAAACATATATAGTAATCAATTATAGGAACTATTACATACTGTTGTTTACTGAATTTACATTTTCATGTGAATAAATAATAAAAAACATACACAATTTTTTTATTTTAATTTTTTAAAGTCCTTTAAATTCTCAGTAAATTATCTTTATATTTTTAATTTTCTAATTCGCAATAACCATTTAACAAATATTCAATTTTTATTCTTATTAAATTTAATATTATAATTTGATTTTTAAGTTATCAGAGTAATGTTTTGAATCTAATTATAGAAAAATGTTTTTTTTTTGTATATAAATAGACTAACGATTTTTAATTTAATTTATGAAATTATAATTATAAGTCTGTTTCTGTATTTATTTATTGTTTCTAGAATTAGGTTGACGTTATATTTGAAAAATTATTTACTTACTTAATTTGCAGTTATGGTTCCAATCAACTTTTCAACTTCACTCCAATCATCTTCCAAGAATACCATCGGTTTCCATATAACAATTCATTACTTCACTGGATCTACATATATATATGGTTTTACATTCCTAACCGTGTTCATCTACATTTACTTTTTATTGAATCGATTTCTAAATTTCACATATCGCTCTACAAATCTGTAAGTTGTTTTTTGTTAAATTCCTTCTGTATTCATGTGTTATTTCTTTTATTTAATTCGTTTAAACTATCTTTATGTTTACTTAATTCTAAATCTGTCAGGTTTTCTAAAAGTTCTTCATTTTTGTGTTTTAATAATATGTTTTTGTTATAGTATATGTTGTTTATGCAAATCCCTAAAACCGATAACCATGCAGAATTTTTTTTTGTTTGTAATGTTTATTTATTGACTATAGTTTTTACGAAAATCTTATTCCGTTTGGTATAAATATATTTATTAAGTTTTATTTCAATTGATGTAATATAATTTTTATTTCATTGTTATTGTTATTAAATTTTGACGAAACTTTATCTGTATTTGATAAAAGTAGAATATTATTGTATATTTAAAGAGTGTTAAATTTTGTTAATTGTCAGTGTAAATAAATTTGTTAGATGATTTTTTTTCGATGTATCATAATGTTATATCATATGTTGCCTTTTTTTTGTTATAAATTTTGTTATAAACATTACTTTTCATGAAGAAACTGTTACATATCAATTTTTATTATAAGATGTTGTTCACATATTATTTTTGTTGTTAGTAATATTTTTTTTAATAACTCATTAGATGCGGTTTGTTTATGTAACGTCCTTTTGTAGGTATTTCTTATGGCTGAAGGTTCATCAAGGTATTTATTGTTAATATTGTTACTTTATGTAACATCTAATTTGTAGAATCTTTGTTTATTTTTTCATATTTTTTGGTTTTTCTCACACTAACCTTTACATGTTACTCTTTATTAACATCGTAATTTTTAAATCAGTTTCAGAGGATACTGGTTCTGTAGGCTAATGAATGTAGCAGACGAAGTAATTTTGGTATTTTGATAAATTACTACATAAGTTATTTTTATTATTTTGTTTTTCTCATTATTAAATACACTTTAATATTATTCTACTGTTTATATCTTTTTATTATAATAATAATTAGTTTTGCATTTGTTTGTTTTTTTAGTCTATTCCAGACGACGCTGCGTGCAAACTATGGGGTGTAGACAAAGGCCCTACAAATGTCATGATACACACTGAAGATGGCCGATTATTTAATGTTTCTTTAAGCGCTGCTAAAGGAAAGTTATTCTTTTTCATGGTTGGTCCAAAGTTGTAGAACATTTGCGACTAACCAGAGGCTGTTTGGTAGTATTTAATCCTTTAGAATCTACTACCTTTAAATTAACATATTTCGTTGATGGGGTTAGTCGTGGCTCTTTCTGGACGTATCTGCTCCCTCCATCATCTCATTTTTACGTAAGATAAATTATTTCTTTATTTTTCGTAATATATTGATGTATTACTTTACTAATATTAAATATAAATATTTTTTCCTTTTTTTATCATTCACACAGGTTATTCCAGAATGTATCTTGCCAAAAGTTTATGATTATTCTTCAAATGATGTAATATCTACAGTAATAGTAGACAACAAAACGTATGACATTGCCATTGAAACGTCTGACGGTAAAGTCGGGTTTACTGTTGGTATTGACGTAATTGTTAGTCAGTTACAGTTGAAGGCTGATTGTCTTTTGTTATTTACGAAAGCGTTTGGTAATTTATTTTATTTAAAAATATTTGGAAAAAACTGTGTTGAAATGAAGTTTCCTGATGTGGATGTCGACGAAGTAAGTTACATTTTATTACTTAATTGTATGTTTTATATATGTTAATGTAATACATGTTATATATTTAATTTTAAGGCTGATGTTGTACCTATCGATGCTGAAAATGAAGTCGATGAACAAATACATGGGGGTGTTCGTCGTTTTGTTCGTATGGCTGGTGATCGTTATTTTGTAAGTTCTAATATTATTTTGTAAACCTCTAAAATACAGGTCTTACTGTTTGTTGTTACTTAATAAACATTGTTTGTTTAGGTTCATATGTATTAATAATTTTACTTTTACGACAATACAGAGGATTCCTGATCCTGTTTCACGGATGGCTAGACTTGATGAAGGTTTAAAAGATATCACCGTTAGGCTTATGCATTTGGATCCGCCACAGGAATGTACCAACGGTACCAGACGTGAAAGAAAAACCGACGGAGGTTGGCGATACGCATTAACCAGTTGGAAGAATTTTATGAAAGCTGCTAGAATTAATGTCCGTGACAGGGTTCACTATTCTTTTGATGAAAACGAGCAGGTGTTGAGTGTTGAACTGGTTGTACCCTTCGTTAGGCGTTGTGACAACTGTGACTTGTGAATCAAACAAATAAGTATTTAAGAACTCGACACTTGAACTTCAATTCAATTCAGCTGAAATTAATTGCAACACAAATTGATATATGACTTTCAAAATGTGGCTGACAACATTTAGTTAAACAAAATCTTATTGGACCTCTAATGTATGGATCAGACAACTTTTAATTTCATGAATCTTATTGAGCTGGCACAATAGTGGACCTGTCAAATATTAAATGAATCACATGCAAAGTCTACAAATTCAAATCAAATTGCAGACAAGCTATTTTAACACCATTATGTAATTGGACCTCAAGTGTCATAATTTATTAACGTGACAACCCATCCTAAACGCCACCCGCTCTTGGTTCGAAGCCCAGTCAAGTCATAAGGTGGGCTGATTAGTTTGGATGTTATACACACACACTCGAAGCCTAAACCCGAGCACATATGCACACCGGAATCATGTTTGGGCCGGGTAGAGCCCAGGTGGATCATTGTTTTGGGGGCCGGTTATTGATTTTAGAATATATATACACACACATGTAGTTACGAAACTTGATAGCACAAACATCTTCAAACCCTAGTTTACTTCTACCCTCCCTTGAATCACGACAACAGTAGATTTGTCCCCCTCTCATCGATGCAACCCTCTTATTCTTTGTTAAAACATGGATCGCATGATATGGTTAGTGTACAAATTATGTTATTGTATTTTATTCCTTGCTAAAACATGGATCGCATGATATGGTACTGTTTGGTTAAATTGTTAGTCCATAATTCCTATTTAATCCGAGTTAATTGATTGTGATTTAGCTTAAGAATTAGTACGTGTTAGCATGAAACTGATTGTAAATCAGGGTTCTTACAGGTAGCTATAGTCTTATATGTTTGATTGAATAAAACGATAATTAATATGATTCACTGTTATGAGATTAATATATTTGATAAATAGGGTATGTAAGAGGTGTTATAAGATTATGGAATTGATTCAAATATTGTCAATCATGATGAATATTATTGCTATAATTTATGATGAAAAACTGCTATGGTGATCTAGAAAACTATTAGGGTATTTACCCATGATTCTGACCTATAAGATGATTAGGAGTGTGCATATGATGAAACGTGGTGTTTAAATCATTGTGAATATTGTTATGATTATAACGATAATTGGTGTAGAATATTGGATTTAATTTGAATACCAATGATGATGATGATTGTATAAAGAAACAGTTTCTTATTTGGCATAATGGGATTGATCCAAATTGAATAATTGTAAAAAAAAAAAAAAAAAGATTATTGAAACCGTTTATTAATGAGTAGGGTCGAGAAGAATTAGAAATTTGTAACTGGTTGAATCTTTTAATTGAATGGATTTGATGAGATGTTATGTTTAAGCAAAAGATGGAAAGTTTGACTGGTCAGTCGCACAATATCAACATGATCGCACACTTAATTAGGCCTAACAATTTAATGGGCCCAAACGCATAGTTTGGGAGATCTGTTGGGCCACACTCGCACACCCTCGAACAGTCGCACACTGGCCCACGAACGAAACACGGGCCGCACATATTGAATGCAATCGCACACTCGCATAATTGAATTCTAGTCACACACCATCGGCTGGTCACACATAGGAGTGTGGATCGCACGCTTCCTTTGGGCCGGTACTACTGGGCCATACACACACACATGTACATATTACGAAATTGGGCCAAACTGTTTAAGCGATCAGCTAGGAAATCGCACACTTGAGTGTTTAATGTTTTAAATTGTCAAAGTTGTTATATGTGATGTGACCTTTGCGTGGGAATCGAATACTTGTTATATGCTGATATGGATTGTGCGTTACGTGATTTCTAGTTACGATTTGCATAATGAGATGTGACTTATGTGTACGTTACATGTGTATTGTATATGATGAATGCGTGAATTGTGTGTATACGATACTGACGATTTTTGGTAACCACGGTAGGGTTTGGTTGACCAACTTGGAAGGGGTAATGTAATGTAACATACCGAGCAATCTAAGGTGAGTTCACTACATTCGAGCATGCGTCCCAGTGGTTGGGGACAGTCAGTGGGTATCCCATGGGGGGATAAGTCTTTGGGTAAAAACGGGTATATTGGTTAATATTCTCACCTATCATATTTTGTAAGTCCCTCATCGGGTATTAGTTAGTAGCGCTACTTAGGTTTGGCACCCTCACCCCGTGCCTGTAGAGGACGGAGGTGAACTAATGACCCAGTCTGGCCCAGTACTAGATAGGAGTACGTGGGAAGGGCAGTCGTGTATTTCAGGAGCCGTCATTGTTCGGAAATGAGATATTAACAATATTACTTGCATTGTCAGTGAACTGTTTTACATACAACCGGTAACAAACGTTTTCTAAAATTGTGAACTCGCCAGCTTTGTCTGATACACTTGTTACATGCTCGCAGGTCGTTAGGTATCTTGGATTTGGGGAACTTGTTGTCTGGAGTAGCTGGAGTGGTCATGGGTCGACTGGAAGGATTATGTGATTGATTTCATGAGACCATACTTTGGTTATGAAACAATTTAACTTGGTTTACTATTTGCTTCCGCTGAACTTACTGATTTTCATTTTAACTTGTTGAGTATATTTTTATTAATAATTGGGATTTTATTTATAACTTGTATGGGTTCAATGTAATTGGTGGCTCGTTATTGGTACGTCACACGCCTATCAGGGACACTCCCTAGGTGGTATTTTGAGGGTGTGACAGGCGTAGTCACTAGATATGAAAGCTGTTAGAGTTTATGACATATACTTCATGTTATTTCCCTTTCATATGTTAGATATTAAATTTTTATATCTTTTTGTTGTTTTTTTACATCCGGTATGGTTTTGACATTTGCTAACTTTTTATTTACATTATTAATTTCATCAAAAAGCATTGTAAACACAATTTTATTTTAATCATTTAAACTTTTAACATGATTTAAAATAACGTGTTTAATTATAATAATTGTTATTTAAAGTAGTTAATACATAATCAACTTTTATTATATATAGTTTATAAAATTGTTAATTCAACTGTTTTTTTAATTAATTGTCCGAATTCATCAATTAACACAACTTACCTTCCGAATATTCTTTTATTTTATTATAATTGTTACATTTTCATATTAATTTAAATATTTTGATAAAAAATAATGTTATATATCATTCCATTTATAATTCTTTTTTCAAGGAATTCACTATCTTAATATAGTAACTACTAATTACGATATTTTGATAAAATATAATGATATATACCATTCTATGTATTATTATGTTTAAATTTAGGAAAAGTTTCTTAATTTAAAATATATACTTTCTATGGATATTGCACAAACACATAGTATTAGTTACAATTATTTATTTATTTTACTGATTGTGGAATTTAAAATTACAATTAGGTACATCATTTTGCAAACTTTCTTACTTTACAATTTATAGTTGATATGGAAATATGGAAATTGGTCAATCACATACAAATAGTTACACTTATTTATCTATTATAAAAATATCGAATTTGAAATTATAATTAGCTACATCATTTCCAAACTTACATGGTTCACAATCGTCCATTTATCTAATTTTGGAGACTATATTTTCATTTATTTTCGTATTTAATGGATTATATCTTACATATCATATTCTTAAAATAAAATATCCGCATTAAATATAAAGTTTACCTTCCACTGCAATTATAAATAAAGCAAATTTTAGTTGGTTAGATTATTTGTGTTGAGAGAAAAGGTAATTATCTCCAATTCTGAATTTCGGTTTTTTTTATGTATCTTTCATTAGGTTTTGTTTTTAATTTGTTGTTTATCTTAATACGAGTTTGTTTTTGCTCTATTATATATTTTGTATATCATTCATGCAACGAGGTTGTTTACTTCACAAATTCCAGTACGTAATTCTCATCAGTCGTTTCTTATGAAATATTATGTAGGATGGAACGTCTTGATTTTCAAATGTTTGCTAACGAAATCCTATCAAGGCTACCAACAAAGTCGATTAAGATGTGTTTCCAAACAATGGCGATACGAATTGTCGTCACATTTGTTTGCGATTATTCACTATCGTCGTACCGCTAAATATGAAGATCGTAAGCTTATCACGCTGACCAAGTCATCAATTGATCTTCATAACTTGATTGGTGGAAAGGTAGACATTTCTTCAAGGAAGATTATTTCCTTCCCCGTTGACACCTGTCTTTCCAATCTAACAACACTTGCTTCTGAATATGGTCTTTTACTGATCTCCATCCATTGGTTACCGAACGAATTGATTCTTTGGAATCCAACAAGTAACCAATTTTTGAATTTGTGTGATAAGAAACCTAAAAATTTTTTTGAATTAAGGGAAGATGCAGTTGGGATTTATATGGATTCATCTAACGATCTAAAAATATTACTTCTCCAACGTCGTAAGGATGATGTTATACCGCGTGTGTATTCTCGGAACACATGTGAATGGAAAACTTTAACTTTCTTGAAAGGAGCGGATTACGCTTCAAGTTTATATTGGTGGTCTTCCGGAACTTTATGCAATAATGTTTTATATTTTCCATCTCCACACTATTGGACGCCTGCTAAAAGTTATACGATTGCTTTTGATGTTGAATCTGAAACTTTCTCGAAGGTTTCCATACCCCAATCTACTGATGTTATTGGTCGCCAAACCAGTTTTCTCAAAATCCGTAACACCCTTCATATGTTTATTGTTGTAGAGACCCCTGAAACAATCGTGAAGCTATATAAATTTGAAGATGAACTATGGTCAGAAGTGTCTTCTTTTACAAACGTAAATTTATTTTACTCATTTGATTCATGTCGTAACAAATTATCTGACAACAAAGGTGACACTTGGTTTGTTGTGATCGATCGGTGTGGTTTTTTTGAGATACAATTTGGACTGAAAGATGTTCAATACTTTCACGACGCTGAGACCTTTCAAGGACTATACAATGTAGCATCGTATGAAGAGACCGTTGTCACCTATTTAGATTTTATAAGTTGATGTTACTTATATTATTTTGATTTAGTATCGATATTAACACTGTATTAAAGTGTCGTATTTCCAATTTCCAAATGATTATAAAATAAAAGTTTTAATTATTTAGTCATTTGATAATTGTAATTAATAAGTTTTTATTTAAATTCTGTATTTATGATTTAAATATTTATCAATCCGAACGAACCTATAATAAGGATTAAGAAGATAACATGTATTGGCTTATGTTATATTACATTTTTAGTACCTCTTTACTTGCAACTTATGTAATTGTCTTTAACCTTAAACTACCTACTAACATTTTTAAACGGATATAACATTTTAATTATTTAAATATACACTGAAAGTATAGTTAGAGATATTATTAGTATATGTATTAATTTTTAATTATTGGTTACATTTATAGAAGTATTCGATTATCATATTATAAACCCAACCAGGTTTACTAAAATTGATTTAAATTTACCTTAATAATATAACTTTCTCTTTATAAAATCATTTTATATTAATATAAATTACAACATACATCTTTATTATATATGCAGTTTTAAGCTATTCATTCGTTTCTTCAACCAGGTATTATGCAAAATCTTTAAGTAATACACAATCTATTTTCATGTGGAAGATACAAACTAATATAATATATGTTTTATTATACGTTTCCATTTTACTAGGTATTTCATATAATGGATCAAATTCCGTTTGATGTTGTGATGATGGAAATTTTTGTTAGGCTCCCTCTCAAATCACTATGTCGGTTTAGAAGCGTATGCAAAAAATGGTATGAAGATCTTTCAAGTTTTGAGTTTTTACAGAGACACACCAATCGCGTTAGTAATAGAGTGGTAAGATAATAAATTTGTTATATAATTTTAATGATTACAATATTAATATTTCGTTAACATTGTTCATATTTATTGTTAAATTCTTTATCATATATGTTATAGGATGAACTATTGGAACAAGGCATGTTTCCAGATCCGTTTGACATTTGAGAACCTGCATGGGTGTTCATTTTCTTTATATGTTTTGAATTTTTCTATTATTGACCATTTTTAACGATTAATGAATCAATTATCAATCATATTATTTGTTTCATTTATTCAAGCACACTGTTTAATTTTTTTGTATTCAATCTTATTTATTCTTATTATATATATTTTTATTATTTTTATTTATTATTATCAATCAAAACCCATTGACTTGCATACCACAATTTTGTTTTTAATCCAATAAAAATTAAAACTGTTAATATTATTCAAACATAGGAAACACTTATTATAATGAACAAACAAGCCATAACTCTAATGTTCCAAAATACTAATTCTTTTTTTCACCAATCGTGTTATCTTCTTCAATTGCCTCATATTCTTCTATTTTGTTGCGTTTTGATTCCCGAGGAAAATATTCTTTATAATGTTCTCCATATAACGATAGGCAATCCTCCCAAAAACTTTCCTGTGTCCATAAGTTGCAAATAAATTTGAATTAAAAAACTAACATTGTTCATAAATTTAATTTAAATTTTGAAAATTAGTAAAAAACAACTATAATATAATACCAGATATTCGTTAGCATAGTTGACGTGTAACCATTCAAACGGCCATGATGTTAGCCCTTCATTCCACTGTTTGCACACACATTTGTTTTGACAAATGTATCTTACATTGATGCTAATCAAGATTTCAAAGAGTATAATATCGAAAGGAATATAAACCGTTGTTTAAAAACTTCAAAACCTATAAGTGAATATGCTAAGTATATCCTTTATATAATACGTTAGGTTGTGCATTAAAAAAAAATATGATTTCTATTTAAAAAAAGGCAAGTCGATTTTTAAATGACAAATTTGAATATGTTAATGTTTTTTAGTATAATTCAAATTTATTTATACATCTATCTAAGTCAAGTTCATATTTTTGGCGGAATTTTATGTGTAATTAACAACCATACTTATTTAAGTAAACCTAAATATTTAAGTTTAGAATGTAAATGAGATTTTATTTTTACGAATTCATTTGTTATTTAAGGAATTATGTAACCAATAAAACCGTTAATATACAATTGAGAATTTTCTATTTTGATCTTAAGAACTGTGAAATTAAATTTTAAGTCAACCGAATATTTTATCGATATATCTGCCAAAATTTGTCTAAATAATCAATAAAACTAACATAAAAATTAAACGGATTTATAAATTTGTCAACTATTTCAAATACATAAATATATTATTTATATTATTGCTAAAATTATGAATGTCTAACATTTATAAAGATTATAACATTTACAATAACTTTAAAAAGTATTGTTACATCTGATCCTTAAAATAAAATATTCTCATTAGTTTTAAATATTTCAGTCTTCATATTTCGAGTCACTATTTTTGATCGAAGTTGTATAATCTTTTATATCTCAACCTTAAAATAGTGTATCCTAATTAATTATAAATTATGAACAATTTAAATAGATTTATTTTTTCTTTAGCTATTTATGGACTTAACTTTTTAATTATATTGTATATAATCTGAGACATCTCATGCTTTAAATAAAATATTTTCATTAATTATGTTACTATTTACCTTAAAATGGATTTATAAATAGAGCATTTGTTACTAGGTCAGATAAGATTTGTTGACTCAAACGGTTATTATCAACTCTGAAATTTGGTTTGCTTTTCTTTCTATTATTTTCGTATGTTTGTTTAAAGATGTATATTGTTTTAATACGATTCATTATCTATATGTGACATGTGTTTGTAGATCATTAGTATTTATTGTTTGTTTGCTTCACAAATTCCTATACATAAATCATATCATTTGTTTCATATGAATCTTTTTTTAGGATGGAACCTTTTGAGTTTGAGATGTTTGCTCACGAAATCCTATCAAGGCTACCAAGTAAATGTGTTGGACGATTTAAATCAGTTTGCAAGCAATGGCGTTATGAATTGTCTTCATCTATTTTTTCTATTATTCACTCTCGCCGTATGTATAATTCTGAACATCGTAAGCTAATCACGTTTACTGCATCATCAATATATATTGACAACTTGATTGGAGGAAAGGTAGACATTTGTCAGAGGAAGTTTATATCATTCCCCGTTGATACCCCGCTTTCAAATCTAATGATTCTTGCTGCTCAATACGGTCTTTTACTGATGTGCATCCAAGGTCCTTCAGACCAATTGATTCTGTGGAATCCAACCCCCAATAAATTTTTGAATTTGTGTCATAATAAACCTAAAAGTTTTTTCGATATCAAGGCAGATGCAGTTGGGATTTATCTAGACTCATTGAACGATGTTAAAATATTACATCTCCAACGTCGTATGGATGGTGTTGTACCTCGTGTGTATTCTATGAACACACATGAATGGAAAACTTTATCTTTTTTTAAAAGGATCAGATTACGCTTCACTGTTATATTTGTGGTCTAACGGCACTTTATGCAACAATGTTCTATATTTTGCATCTCCACATTATTGGGCGCCTCATAAAAGTTATATGATTGCTTTTGACGTGGTTTCTGAAACTTTCTCAAAGCTTTCTATACCGCAATTTACTCATGTTGTTGCTCGCCAAAGGTGTTTTTTAAAAATCCGCAACATACTTCATATGTTTGTTGTTGTAAAGACCCATGATATAAACGTGAAGCTATTTAAATTTGAAGATCAAGGATGGTTAGAAGTGTCTTCTTTTACAAATCCAAAATCAGAGGCGGAAACAAAAAAACGGATGCGTACACAGCTAGATTCACACTTTAAACCTCTTGTAGATTGATTTTACAACGTTTCGATTACAAGGAAAAACCGGCAATACCTCGGTATCAATTCTGAACTCTGTTACAAATGAAATGACATTCAACCTATTTATAGTACTTTGGGACCGCTCGAAATTACATGCCATAAAAGCGATCTATGAACATTACACTAAAAGCGATCCATCAACTTGTCAAATAAGCGATCCGAACAGATTCCTTAAAAGCGGTTCACAAGTTTGTCTTTTGACTTCACATGTTGTCATTTGATCTTTGAGAAGTGGAATCTCATTGAACCCTCATTTGGTCCAATCAACACAAAGATCCAACATGTTTTGTCGTTTACTTGAAATCCTTTGATGATGATCATATTTTTCTTGATGATGTCACATGATGTCATCATTGAACATGATAACATCATGCTTGACCAGATCCGCATCGCAACCCGAACTCGACATTAGACGTAGTCGACAGATTACTGCACCAACAGACTCCCCCTCAGATGTTGACGAGTCTAAAGTGTCGAGTCTTCAACGACTTCAGTCTTTATCAGTCTTGGGGCTTCTCTCTCTCTATCTTCAGACTCCCCCTCTCGATTTGCTGGCATTCCTTTGATCTTCAGCAACATCTTCAGGATCGACGTCTGGCTTTCCTGCATAAACTCTACCTCAGAGTAAATTTCTTTCACATACATATTTTAAACATATGAACTTGCACCAATCCAGATTCTCATTCACAACAAACACAGATTTTGATGAACCACTTGACAGGTTAGATTATGAAAACATTTAATTTCACACACACACTCCCCGTCAAGAATTGCTCATCATGTTTAGCACTCGGAATTTTGAAAATCAGCTATTCAACATCAGTTGTCGAAAATCTTTTTGACTTTTTCAAAATTTATGCTAAAACACACTTAAAATCTTTTTGGATTTTTGAATAAGAGAACTAAAATGCAGAAACAGAAAATATTTACAGACAATATTTTTGTGAGCTCGTGCAAGAGGATCATATCAGTTTTGAGACAAATCACCAACACCGTTAAGCTTTAAACATACTCAGTTATAAACAATTTACCTAGATTGTCAGTATGTTTGTCCACTTAAATCTTCACACAAATTTCAATCGATTCGAGATACGATATTAATGTTTTAGAGACCTTAACTTAATTGTGTATCACTCCACTTGAATATACTCCCGTATCCAGATCCCAAATATTCAGTCTTACAGGTGAGTATACCACAGATGATATCTGTAAAGGGGTTATGTGCGAGGGCCGTGAGAGCTCAGGTCGATACTTCCGTATACGCAGAGAGATGACGGCTTCGACTTTTGGTGGGTCCCCTTTAGAGGATCTTTTTGCATTTCAACAGCAGCGACTATCAATTTTATTGTTTCATCAGCATGCTGAGGGCGGCGCTTTTTCAAGCATTTGCAGAAAGTATTATGCGGGGACTAGGTCAGCACTTCCATACAGCAGAAGTCCCGGGATAATACCCCAGATATCACTGAATATAAAGACCTAGTATCTCAGAATACGGGACCTTTCAAACAAGATTTCGGGGGTTACCCACGAATCAAGCAAGTTTGATTTAGGTTTATATCTCGTTTCAATTTACTAAATGTGCAAAAATCTACTGAGACATCCGCAGTAAGATCGTTTATCACATTTTGACTTTCCAATTCTTTAGCGTGTTGTGATAGTCCACTGATGTACTATCATTTCCTCTTTTATGCAACAAAAACTCATTTTTGATTTTATCATGTTTTTGACTTTTTCAAATTTTCTGATGTTTTTGGATTTTCTTTAAAAATTCTTACTCCCCCTAAAATTCAAATACATCTAATGAAAATTGAAAACAAACTATACAGAACGTGACAACTGATATCGAATCTCCTCAATTCGCCATTCACTAGGCATAAACAATCAGAACTCCCCCTATTAACAAACTATTTTCCCATTTAGATTTCAAAACACTTAAGTTTGTTTTAATCAAAATGGTTTTTCCGGAAAATAAGTTTGATTGATTTTACCAATTGTAGATTATCATTTGTAGAAATATCCAACAAATGTTCGGGGTTGTGGTTCATCATCTTGTCTTTCGACCAATGTAGGAAAATACAAGTACAACTTAATGTCCTTGATTTACCATTTGCATTTCAGAAACCTCTGTACCAATTGTAAGAAATACATAAACAAACCTCTTTACCGTTTGAATGACGTTACCGAATACAACTCTAAGAAAGATGCCGATTCATGCTCCACGCTTACCATCCTGGGAGCTCCGGCAAGTCCTGAGACTTACTGTTCGAAATATGTACCATCCCAGTCACAAACCAGGGATGGTTCAACCTTTTCTTTCTTTGTTTTCTTCTCATAAAATTCCTTAACCCCTTTGACTTTTCTATCAATCATCTTGCCAAAGATATGTTTTACCCTAGGGTTAAAGACCTTTTCAGCATCAAATTCCTGTTCATCATGATAAAATTGGTTAGAAATTTCAACTTTACCAATTTTCTTTTTATAATTTTCAGCACTAAGTGATGGAAACTCATCATCACTAACACTCGGAACTGAGTTCTCAACTTTTTCATCAGCTTCACATTTTGATACAACCTGTGGCTCAACTGACTTTGTGGAATCAGTTTCATCGCCTGAAGATAGCTCCTCTGATTTCGATCCATCAGAATCATCGCTAGAGCTTTCACTACCCTTCTTCACAACCCATTTCTGGTTTTTAGATTTGGCTCTCTTCTTGTAAAACCTGTTTGAACTCTCACCAATTTCAAAAATAGAATCTTTGAACAATTTTGTTCTATCAAGTGGTGATTCGAACGCAAACACTTTTTCTGAGATTTTGCGAAAAACTCCCTGTTTTGATTGTATCGCCTGAGAACAATCTTTGGCGATATGTCCAACGTTGTTGCACTTGAAACAAGTTCTCGAGTCTTTCTTTAGTTCAGCCTGTTTCTTCTTCCAAAATTCACTGTTCTTTTCCCTCCAGAAACTTGTCTTTTCTTCTTCATCAGTTGATGTACCTGAAACAAATGACATCTTGGATTGAAAATCACGAACATATTTTTCATTTTTCTGTTTTTCTGTAGGAGTAAAACCTAATCCTTTCTTTTTGAAATTACCGCTATGGTTTGATCTCTTTTGGAAATCTGAACCACAACCGTAATTCTTTTTCTTGTTTAATCTCTGTTGTACTCTTGAGGTGTATTTTTTAGATTTTTCATTAAAACATAAGTCTTTCATTTCAGAAATATTAATTTATGTGAGTTTGAAAACCTTGTTTATCAATTCAGTTTTGACCCCTCTTAATGGAAATTCCTCATCAGAATATAATTTGTCCGAATTATTCAAAGTATAAGCAACTTTAAACAACCCATCATCCAAATTAGATTTTGATAACAAGAATTTTCTATCATAGACTAATTTTCCCTGTTTTACTGTTTGCCCCAGAGTTTTTGACTCAGATTTCGACTCTTACGCTGACTCCGACTTTGACTCTTCACTGTCATCACTGTCTAACACATGATCCACGACTTTCTTCATCAATTGAGACTGTTGATCAGTGTCAGATGATGTGAACACAACATCAATACTTTCTGGAAGATTGACCAATGACTCTGACTCCCACTGTAAATTTGTAGCCTTTTTGACTCTTTCATCGTTAGGATGTCTAGGCAAATATCCGTTTTCTAGTGGATGTGGACATCTGTTATAACTGACACCTTTCTTCTTACCAGATGAAGCCTTTTCAGTATCCTTTTTCTTGTCACTCTTCCTCTTGTCAGCAATCTTTTCTTCAATACTGACTTCAGCTGCTTTTTCTTCAGTTACCTCATCCTCTTCCCAGACCTTCATGCTCTCAACAGTCGGATAAATCCTGTCAATCACATACGAAGTACATGAGTAACTTTTCAATAAACGATTTACTCTTTCAGTTTCTGTTCGTTGCAGCTCAAGCTTCTGTTCTAAAGCAGCACATTTTTCAATGTAATTGTTTACAACTTTCTGTTTTGTCATAAATGCTCCCTGAAGAGTCTTCATTGCTACAGCTTGCTCTTCACTAGTTTGATTGTACTGATTCATTGCCTTGTTCAGCACATCATAAGACTCCTTCAGTCTGTTTAAGTTGTTAATCAACATGCTGTTCTGCTTTTTCACAATCTCACAATTTTCACACTTTACCGGAACTTCTTTTGCATCAACTTGTTCTTCAACTTTAAACTTAGGCACTTCTGTCATCTTTTGCCTTCTTACCACCGGCACCTCTTCATCATCACTACTCACCGGTGTCTTAATCTTCTTCTTTTTCTTTTCCTTCTTGACTTTTTCGTCTTCGCTATCACTCTCAGCAAGCAGCTTCATATCTTCTCTGTATTTTCTCGCCCAATACTCTGTATCATCATCACTATCATCTACAATCTTTGCTGTAAATGCAGTGTAAGCTGTAGTTTGATCAGGAACATAATCATCCCAAGTGAACTTTGCCCAGCTAAAACCTTCTGCAAGCTTTTCATCTTCTTGATCAATCAAACAAGCTTTTCCATTTTCTGGTATGTAGTTATCCCAGGTAAATGATTGCTTTTGATTTGGATTAACCACACAAGCTCTTTTTCCGGTATCTTCAATCACATCTCTTCCATGTGTAGTCTGAGCTTGATGTTTTTGTTGTTGAGATGATTGACCAACTTGGTGATAAATGGCTTTGCGATAGTAATCGTTGTTGTTGTTGAACAACGGATTTTGAGCTCCACTTGCTTCTCGGTTTGTGCACTCCCTCTTGAAGTGTCCTTTTTCCCTGCACCGAAAACAGGTGACTTTAGATTTGTCAAAACCTAAAGTAGAAACATTCGCATCACGAAGATCATCTCTCCCCGTGATTTGTTTAAATTTCTCAGCTCTCCGTAAAACACTAGCCAAACACCACTTTATATCCATCAACTCCATCTCTTCAGCATCTATCTGGTCGTAGTCTTCTTTGGTTAGCATTGGATTGCCGATACGACCTGCAACAAAACAAGTGTAAGATTCTAAAACCATTCCTAATAAAGACATTTGGTTTTTTGCAATATCCTCAGAATAATCTTGATCATTTTCAAGATTCAATACAATGTTGCACTGTAATTTTCTCCCGTTTTTAGTTGCAGAGATGTTCGGATCAAATGATGGAAATGAAGTAAAACTGGTCTTGCTGCTTGATCCAGATGATGGGCTTTCAGAGAAGCTCTTGGCACTCATACCAGTCACAATCTTTGGAGATAAATTCGACGATTTCTCATTTACCCCAGCTTTATAATATAATCCGATATCTTGTTCACCATCGAAATCTTTCATTCTAATCACTTTTCTCTGTTCCATTTCTTGAGCTTCGATCTTTTCGATGAACTTACTGAGCGTCAGATTGCTAAAACCTTTCTTGTTTCTGAGCATCATCAGGTATGTGCCCCAACTCTCATATGGCAACGCATCAGCAAGTTTGTCAATTAACTCTTCATTACTCTTCTCAATACTTAACCTTTTCATATTTGCAAGCAGATTACAATAACGTTCAATAATCTCTCTCGTACTCTCATTTTTCAACCCACGAAAAAGATCAAATTCTTTCTTTAGAAGCGACTTCTTGCTTTTAACCATCTCTTCACTTCCCCTAAACTTCGAACGTAACGCTTTCCAGATTGAGTAAGACGTTCCATTATGCTGTAGCAGAACCATGATATCTTCTTTCACTGCCTGTTGAAGAAGACTTAGCATCATTTTCTCATTTTTGTACTTCTTCCTCTCATCATCTCTAAGATCTTTGATTGGAACTGGCTCTTCATCACTATTCAATGGTCGAATATACTTTGTTTCCACGCATTCCCAAGCGTCAAGATAATTCGCTTGCACCCAATTCTCAAACCGACCTTCCCAACCTTTGTATTCTTCGATGTTCATTAAATTGGGAGGTTTTTGCATCGTTCCGGTTTCGTTTTCGAGCATTGTGGTTTGAACAGCAGTGATTGGGGTACTCGGAGTAGCGAATGCGTTGTAAAAATCAGAATCCATGCTTCAAGAATCAGATGATATTTCGGGAAATACCTGAAAACATACAAACAAAAAACACAATCAGTTTAAAGATTTATCAAATAATGGAAACGAACTGGTACTCGAACTGATGAATTTTCTGTGTGGACTGAAAGTTGACACACTGAGTGAACTGCTGACTCAGATCAAACTCAAACGACCAGATTCACTACTAACGAACTGATATGACTTTCAAACAGACTGATGAACCTTTGACAACTGTGAACTCCAAACTATACGAACTAGGACCAATTTTCCAGCGAATTTGGCCTTTCAAAGTATCTCATGTGACCTGAACACACTTCAAACTTCTTTTTTTTTAAAAAATCTGATTGAGCTTTGAATGATAATGGGCGGTGCACAAGCCTAATGATTGGGTTGTTTACAAGATAGTGGGGCGGTGGACGGTGACATATTGGGCAGCAAACTCTGATATTGTCGTTCACATACAAACCATTAATTGGGCCACACAAACTGGGCTGCAACAATTTATAATAAAATCCGATTGGGCGGCACTTATAGGAAAGCGTGGATAGACATTCAAAATGACTTTATAATAAAATCCGATTGGGCGGCACGTATAAGCGAACTGTCCAACGACACCCTTGATTGGGCCGCTAAGGTGGGCCAATGAAACCAAAGATGGGCGGTTACTAACTTCAATATAATAGGGCCGATGTTCTTTAGTGGGGCGGTGGTATTAATTGTTTCACATGCAATGACACAAAAGCGAGTCAGATGGTGTATCAAAAGCGGGCCTGATTATGTACTATAAGCGGTTCACAGCATGTCATTATGAGCGAGCCACGACTGTTATTGTGATGCCGTATGAGCGGTCCACGATTGTCTCAAAAAGTGGTCCAGAAGTGATTATTTGGAGCGGTCCTAAATGTGATGTCAGCAAAACACGAACCGCTTTTGAACAAAACTTCAATTTTAATCAATTTTAAGCCGAATTAGGTTCTGAAAACTTCCAGGTTTTGTTAAATCATGATTCCGCACACAATGTGTAAATTTGAAGCGATTTTGACCGTAAATGTTTAGTTTTTCCGAAAAAGAAAGGTGTAGAAGCAGAAAAATGATGAAAAACGAGCTGTATATGCAAGATCTCCTCCTCCTTGGCTCTGATACCAATTGTAGGATCGGATTTCGACCTAAACGAGTCGTTTGGAAGAGCTCAACTCCGTTTCAGAGGCGGAAACAAAAAAACGGATGCGTACACAGCTAGATTCACACTTTAAACCTCTTGTAGATTGATTTTACAACGTTTCGATTACAAGGAAAAACCGGCAATACCTCGGTATCAATTCTGAACTCTGTTACAAATGAAATGACATTCAACCTATTTATAGTACTTTGGGACCGCTCGAAATTACATGCCATAAAAGCGATCTATGAACATTACACTAAAAGCGATCCATCAACTTGTCAAATAAGCGATCCGAACAGATTCCTTAAAAGCGGTTCACAAGTTTGTCTTTTGACTTCACATGTTGTCATTTGATCTTTGAGAAGTGGAATCTCATTGAACCCTCATTTGGTCCAATCAACACAAAGATCCAACATGTTTTGTCGTTTACTTGAAATCCTTTGATGATGATCATATTTTTCTTGATGATGTCACATGATGTCATCATTGAACATGATAACATCATGCTTGACCAGATCCGCATCGCAACCCGAACTCGACATTAGACGTAGTCGACAGATGACTGCACCAACAATATTGGACCTCGTCTATGTATTGGATCTCGTCTAGTTAATGCACCTGGGCCGAATTAGAACCCTCACATCTAAACCTGATTGTATTCTCTTTCAAGTCCAAAACTCGGGCCCAAGGTGCCTAAACCTAATCAGACTCAAATTAACTTGGGTAGTACGCATATATATGCAAGATGGGTATACGTAAATTGATTATTGCAATCTTTACAAAACCCTAGCATTCCCTTCGTTCTTGGAACCATTAGCAGCTCCTTTTCCCCTTTGATCGAAGCCTACCTCTTCCCCTTGTCAAGCACTTTAACTCTAGTTCTGGTTTACCCTCTTCAATCTTCGGTTAGTATATCTCTACGTTTCGAATCAATTTCTTTTGTCATGCATGCATAGTCGTATCATCTGATTAGGTTCGTATGTGAGGTTATAAGTGCTAATGACTACATCTATACATGCTAGTATTTGTGAATCATGATTGTTCATGTTATTAGATATTATGACCAAATTGTGGTAAATAGGTGTGGGAACTAATGAATATTGATGCCAATGATGACAATCGGTTGCACAAAATATATATATATATATATATATATATATATATATATATATATATATATATATATATATATATATATATATATATATATATATGAACATGGTGGCCATGTGCGATCAAACAATATCATGTGGACATTTAATGAAGTGTCAGTAGGAATATAGATGATTTAGATGTTTGTGCATGATGTGTTAGGTTATAGATTATTCAGCATGAATGGTGAATCGTATGTACATAGTGGGTCGGTTAACTAATATACATATGTTAGGCAATTTGGTATGATTGATTGTTTTAATTAGAATAAATATTGTATTTGATGTAACCGAACAAGGTAGGGTTATAAATACAAAATTATACTAGGAGTCCACTAAACAGCTTGTATGTAATTATGAATTGAAGGCAATTGTGATAGTTAGTTTAACGGCCCAATGGAATTGTACCTACATGTGTGGATAAGGCTTGGTAAATGACGGCCCATGTGTGAGTCTTGATTAAATCAGATAAAGTGGACATAATAATAATATTGTCAGATGAGGATCAAGGGATTTGGCCTACATGTGGGTTGGCGGCAACTTTTATATGATAATCCAACATAAATTGCTATGATAATTGAGTTCTCTTGTGTGTTTGCAACACTAGTATGTTAATGATCCAAATGTTTTTCTACGTGGGCTTACTTCGTATATGCACTTGGGGGTAATCGGGTTGGGCTTAAGCTCAATGAGCTATTACAATTTAAACAGCCAAACTAGTGTTAGAACTGGGTCATGTTATTAAATTAAATATGGGCTTCGATGGGCCACACACACACATGTAATTGTTAGATAACATGTCGTTTTGGACTGCACACTCGGGCTCGGGCCGGTTACTTCTTTGGGCCGCACCCCTTGGGTATTAGGTTTTGGGCCGTGGTGCGGGGCTGAGCACATTATGGATACGTGTATTGATTGTGTGTATAATTGCGTGGAATGTCTAACTAATAAGTAGTAGGTGAACCAAGGGTGTATCGGTTATGTTTTATGATAGTGTTCTTGTGTGACAACATGATCAACTTGGATGCAAACTGATTATGGTATATATGAACATCATAGGCTTTGATTGACTAAGTGTGATCAAGTAACTAGTCTTACCGAGCAAACCAAAGGTGAGTTCACTGCTCTTTTCCAAGCATGCATCCCGGGAAGGGATATTGGGTAACGTTCCAGGGGGAATGCAGGTTATTGGGATGTTGGTTATTACTCAGTTTCTATCATATAAGACCCCTTACATCTACCGATAGTTGCCTGGAAGGCAACGAGGTTATTAGTTGATAGCGCTATTAGGTTTGGCACCCTCACACCGTCTCAGGGAGGTCGGGCGTGAACTAATTTCCTTAAAGCATGACCAATGTTTTGATAGAGACATTGGGGTTGGGCAAACACATCTTGTAGCCATTTCGGTAATCGAGTTATTAACAACATCAAATCAAATTGATAAACTGTTTTGTATATACATCTGATAAACTAAACTCGGTAACAAAACCTTGAACTCACCAGCGTAGTCTGACACACTTGTTTGCATGCTTGTAGGTCGTTAGCTGTTGCATTGGAACTTGCTGTCTGGAGTAGCTGGAGTCTCATGGGTCGATTGGAGGGATTTGTGTTCTGATTTGTTGATACCTTATATTGGTTTTAAACTATTTAACTTCGTTTGGCTTTGCTTCCGCTGAATACTTTGGTTTTCTTTTGAACTTGGATGGTGTTTTATTGTTAATCAAGAACTTTATTTTCGAAACATGTGTGGGTTCTATGTAATTAGTGGCTCATTGCTGGTACGTCACACGCCTATCAGGGACACTCCCTAAGTGGTATTTTAGGGGGTGTGACATAACATTTAAGAGATGTTAAACAAGAATTTAATGAAGGAGGTGTTGGTTAAATTATTTTATGATACAGAATGAAAAAATAATTTGTTCTCATTATTATTAAAAATTTGCTATTTATTACTCATACAAACTTTTTTATTGTTTATTAACCCATGTGTTCTTTTATTAATATATATCCGTTTATTTTTGTGTTTTTAAAGATAGATCGACAACATCTGAGTATTCACGCTTGAAATATTCAATGTTAATTTAGATTTTGTATAAAGATTTGTCATAATTTAATTTGAAATATCCTAACCCTCAATATTCATGATTGAAAAAAAAAATATACTTAATTGTTATATATAATATTCTGTTACTATTAACATCTTTAACATATTTATTGTAAGTTGATAAAAAATGATAAATTTAATACATAAATGTAAAAAACAGTTAACAATATACTAATTTAATAAAATATGTAATAATAATAATAATTTCACACTTGCTTAAATATTTATAAACATATATTATAACATAAAATGGTGTTGTTGTAAGTTATATTTAAATCCAATTTATTATCGTCATTTTTAAAAGTTTGTGGGTTGTTTATGTAATATTACAAATGACGGTTGTTTAAAATACAGTCTATCATCATTACATAGCAACCTATACCATCATAGCATGTCTCAAATTATCACCACCAGTCACTTCATCGGCGACGGAAACTAGGGCTCCGATATTATCCCTTTTCATCGTTCTTAAGCTTGCCGTCGCTGGTTTCTTAGATGGATTCCTCATCTAAAGGTAATAACATTCCACTTCATTTAGTTTTTTCCTTTATTTTGTTACTTAATCGTTCCAATCGTTGATTGTTGATAAATAATTTGAGATTTATTGTTCGTAGTTGTTATTTGTTATGCTTTCTTCATTATATATATATATACCAATCATTTACGGAGGACATAAACGGACAATGATTATTCGATGTTTAATCATTCACTTAGAATTTCATAGATACTGTTATTAGAACTTTATATTTCAAAATCATTATAGATAGTTATAAGATTGATTGTAATGGTTTATAATTAACTGTTTAAGGATATTATTATTTATTATAATGGTTTATAACGAAAATGTAAACCGTTTATAGTTTTGTGTTTGTAAGATTCAGTCTTTAATTGTCTGAAATTAAGTGTTTGTAGTTATCTTTTGTTATGCTTTGTTCAACTTTTGTTTAGATACCAACCGTAATTTAGACATAATCGGACATTGATGATTCGATATTTAGTCATTCACTTAAAATCTCATAGAATCTTTTATAAGAACAATAAATTTCAGATTCTTACAAGTTAGTTATCGGATTGACTGTAATAAGAAAGAAAATGTATATTTCTTAACCATATACATTTGGTTTTTTCATGAATTCAATTTGATATGTTAAGATGTAATAAAAATATATATATGTTAAAAATTCAGGTGAAATCATGAATGTTTCGTTTGTGAAGATCCTAGAAGATCCAAACTCTTTAAAGCTGGTATGATTATTTACATTTTACTGAATAATATGATGTTTAGTACCCAAATTCATATAATATTTATTTAACTTCATTATATACTTAATAGTAATATCTTTGTATTCAAGAGTTACCTCTCCGTTTTGTTTATAAACATTGGGGTCGTCCATGGCCACGTATTCATCTCAAGATACTTCATGAATGTGGTAAGTCTTGGACCGTAACTATGAAAACATTAGAGTCTAGACCGGCTTTGCCTGATGGTTGGGCAGTAGTTGTTAAAGGCCTTCAATTGCCAAAGGATTCACTCTTGGTTTTCAAGTATATTCTACATGATGTGTTTGAACTGTCGTTTTTTATTGACGGTATATGCGGTCAATCGTATTTCACATATCAGCGATACACACAATTGGGCTTAACTGTATGTATATTTATTTCCTTTTGCACATTATTAATCTAACTGTATACATGTTATTTAGTATATATTTATGTTACATTATAGTATTAGTTCTGTTTACTATAATGAATCAACATGCGTGGTAAGTTTTTTTTTCCATTTAATACAGGTAATTCCAGATGCTTTCATTAAAAAGTTTTTTCAAAAACAACCTCTAAACGGCACATATCAAATACTAGCTACTGGTACTCGCTGGAGTGTGGAATCTGCTAAAATACATAACTGCTATGCATTCACGGACGGATGGCCTACTCTTTGCGAAAGGCTTAAAATCTTTGATGAAGATTTATTGATCTTTAATAAGATTGATAACGTTTCCTTTCAATTATCAGTTTATCGTGATTGTATTCCTGTTGTTTTGAGTGACATAGTTGATTCAGTCGATGATGATGAGGTTGTTGAAATAAGTCATGGTCAATTTGTTGATGAGTTAGACAAGGTATTTATCTTTTTTTGTTATATACACCTGATTTTATTAAATAATTATCCAGAATTGTTTTTTTGATAGGCATATGGTATACATTCTGGCCAAATCATCCGACATGAACAAACAACAGTAAACAAGGTAATGTTGTATTTGCTATAATTATTTATAATGGTTACAGTTCATAATGAATTTAAGGATGTCACATAATAAAGTGTTTTATTTATAATAATTTGATTGATATGTGTATCGACGAAGCTACCTGACATTCATAAAGGAAAAGGTATCATGATTAACAAAGAAGTTTTCAAACCAATGAAAACGAAAGGAGATGTTGTTGATTGCACTCTAAAGGTATGTATCCGTGTTAAGTATCACCATGTATTTCAATAGGCTCATTTTTGTGTATGATACTATTTTTATTTTTTTACGATTATAAGTAGTTAGTATATTTTTTTAACATCCAGCAGGATAAAAAGATTAAACAAGTGAAGAAGCATAGCCTGCCGAAGAAAGTTCAAACAAGGAATGTTAACACGGATAAGGAAAATTTCGACTTTACTCGAAAAGGAGAATATAGGCTGGTATGATTTTTCGTATATTAAAATTTGATATACATTTTTTTTAATTATTAATTAATTTTAAATATCGTTTATTTTTAATGTATGTTGCTAAGCAAGCTGTGTTTTAAATGCAGCGTCTTCCCGTCCAAGTTGCTAATCGAGCTGGGTTCAAGAAGAAGAGACATTCATTGAAAGTTCAGAACTTGGAAGGTCATGTTGTTGTTTACACAGCCAAGACTGAAAAAACGGAACTGCGAACCGTTATTCTGTCGAAAACTGGCAAAAATTTATGGATGACAACAAATTGATTGATGGTATGATGCTTGATTTCACCTTTGTTACTTCGAAAAACACCATAATATTGAAAAACGTCCGATCCGGTTAGTAAAACTTTAGATATTTGTATTTCTAAGTTAAGTGGTGGTTGACATGAACTAAACTTTTGTTGGTTGGTTAACTTTTGTGTATTGAACAAGTACCTTAGAACTTTAGTATTATTGTATGTTTTTGTATGCTACTCTTTGATCTTTTAAATCTAATTGTCTAGAACTTGATTACACCATTTTGTTTATATGAAGCGTTATTGGGTTTTCTTATGCAACTAATAATATATATTATCAACATGAATGTTACTTATCAACGTAAACATTAACTTGCAATAATCATACGAAGCCATGTTAGTTAAAGGTATTAATTAAAGTTAATCGATTTTTGAAATGAAATTAATACATCCAGTACATATTATTTCTTTTTAAATGTTTCATTATTTATCTAAAGACATTATAATTATAAGCATAAATATAAGCAATTTAAACATTTATGATTTTACATACAATACACCTAATATTTTTACAACATACTTTACAAGCATAGTTTTGAAACAAGTTATTCTGATACATTGTTTTATTTGATCAATAAAGAGACATTAATTTTTTTTTACACAAACAAATTGAATTTTCAATTTAATATCTTTTTAAAAACAAACAAATTGAATTTAAAAAAAAAAAGAATAACGTGTTTACTTTGTAAATTAAACAAACTATTGTAATTATTATTTCTAATTTTTTGATTTCGTTTATATTTAGCAATGGATATGCCATACATATTTTTAGTTTTTAAATGAGATGATAAATATGTTTACAAATTTAGAATCTATTATTATGATGTAAAATTTTACATAATATGTTTAACTTTTAAAGTTTCAAAAATAACTTTTTATATTACCATAAATTAACGTTTACATTATTTTTGGGAACTGCTAAATCAAAGAAATTCGATCACCTTGATTTGAGTATTTTAGTAAATTTTCATAACCAAATTTAAAATTTGAAAATTGATTGATAAAATTTCAAACCCATCATCTATTATAAATACCTTTCTTTCATTGTGTTTCATTCACATCTAACATTTAGAGTTTCTGTCAATCCATTCTACACGATCAAAGGTATGGCTATTATCTATTTCATCATTCATCGATTGTCTGTTAATATCAACCTAATATATTCTGATTTCTTTTCATCTGTTAGTTTTTTTTCTTTATAACAATGTTTTTTTTTTCTAATAAAACTTACATGATCATGTACTCTTATTAGTATTAGTATTCAGTCTACCTCTTATTTCCAGATTACAATTTAAATTGTTATACGGAAGTATTAACTTTCATGCGTATATGACACCCAATGTTGATAATTTTGAATCTTATTGCTTTTTATTTTTATACCATGTAATTGTCTCCGGTTATAGTTAATTCCGTTTATTGTTACACATAATAACTTTAAAATAAATAATAGTTACTAGATATTTTTGAATCTTATTGCTTTTTATTTTTATACCATGTAATTGTCTCCGGTTATAGTTAATTTCGTTTATTGTTACACATAATAACTGAATATTATAAAATTTTCGTCTATAAGCATATATAAATATTTTTATTAGGTTATTTTAACATATACATAAATTAAATTATTTGATATGTTATATCTTCTACTGTTATATCTATTGTAACATATACATAAACTTTTAATGTGTATTACAATTACAATTTGTTTTTGTTGTTCATTCTTTCATTGTACTAATAACATTATTATACATACATATAGTGTTTAAATTAACAAGTTAAATTAACGTTATTATATCTTTTGATACCATTTTAGAGATTTTTAATTAACGTTCTTATATGTTGTAATACAAATTTAAAGATGGTTACGTGTTTTTGATATTATATTTAATTTCTTTTATTGTTACACATAATAAGTTTGAATTAAAAATTTATTGTGTAATCATAGCATGAAATAATGGATAATATTTTTTTAACATATACATAAACTTTTTTTTTAATTTCTTATATCTTCTATTGTAGCAAAATTATATCATAAAATGGAGAAGCTTGGGTCTGAATTGATTGTGGACGAAATTTTCATGAGGCTGCCTGCAAAAGCTATCGGCCGTTTCAAGTGTCTATCTAATTTTTTTCGTGATGAACTGTCAAATAATAATTTTGAGATTATGCATTCTAGGCGAATTATAAGTTCGCTACAAAAGAAGCTTCTTTCCTTAAAAGATAACACAATTGTTGTTGGCAACATAGTAGGGGGTAATTTGCAAGCCGATACAAGCAAAACTATAATTTCTCCATCTAATGTCCATCCTTCATACTTACGTGTTTTAGCGTCCTTTAAAGGTCTGCTATTAATTTGCAATGAAAGGATGTGTGAGCTCATTCTTTGGAATCCAACAACAAGGCGCTTTAAAATTTTGGTCGATGACTACTTTGATCGTAATTTTGAGCGAAACGCTGCTACTGGTGGAATGTACTTTGACGACTCGAACGATCTCAAAGTTCTCCACATCAATCGTTACCGTAATGTTCTTAACGCACGAGTTTACTCACGTCGTCGTGAGTCACGGAGAAAGATAAATTCATTGAACGTCACTAATTATGCTTCAACATATTATTCATGGTTTCCCGGAATTTATTCTGGTAGAAGCATTTATTTTATGGTTTCCAATTATTGGTTTCCACCAGGTGAGAGACACATGGTAGCTTTCGACGTTGTTTCCGAAACTTACAGCACAATTCCTTTTCCCGAGGTTTTGGATTTGAATCCTTGGCAAGGACATTTTTTGAGCATTGAAATGAAGCTGCACGTCATTGTTGTTGGACGGTCTGAAAACCTATATGCTGATTTGTTCAAATTTGAAGATGAGGCTTGGGTCAAGGTGTTTTCTTTCAATACGCCTCATGTTGTTGATTATCTTGAAAGGCGTCGAAGGAATAATATAATTCAAGACAACAAGTGGCTCATAACAAGCATTTGGGGTGATATTGTTGAAGTTGACCTTTCCAACGACTCTTTTGAGTACCTACAACATGTTGATGACTACATCGGTCCTAAAGGAGCTTTATTTATCGAAACCACTATGTCGCCTATAGTTTAAAAATTTTTATATTATTGTTTCAAGTTCTTCATCTTATATCCTATCTGAAACTGAATAACTAAAGACCTTATTATATTTTCTTTTTTCATTGGTTTAATACAGCATTTGAAGTTATGTATTGACCTCATTTGTGTTTTGTTTCTGTTTGTAATTTTTTTAATTTTTGTGATGCATTTATATTGTGGTTGTATAATGTTAATTTAGGAAAATACAATTGACGTATCAATTACTATCTAATACATAAGAATGTTTAGAATCTCATACTTAAATACATTTAAACTTTATTACAGTTTTGGATTGTCGCATTCTTAAATCGTATCACATTATAATTTCAGGAATGTCTAAAAGAAAAAAACGAGTTTTCATCTGAATCTTACAACAAAGGAGAGGAAAACATTTCTAACGGTAATGTCGTTAATTTAAATATCGATTTATATTTCATAAAGTTTTATTTTATGTACATCTTTATAAATAATTTAATCATGTTAATTACAGGTGTTTCAGCCATCTTAAATACGAATGCATCTACAAATATTACAACTGGTAATACAATTGGTAATTTAAGTTGTTATAAATATTCAAACCTTTTTAGTTTACCAGAAAAATTAAATTAATTTTTTATATTGTATTACGTTTATTTTTTATCATATATATCTTAACAAACAATCTGTTTTGCTAAACTGTGTATTTTTTATTCCCTTACAGTTCGTAGAGGTAGAAGGCCATTATCGACAATTACTAACGGTACTAATTTACTAACTTTTTAGTTTCCTGTGTTTGTACATTGATGTTAAGTGATTTTTAGCTATTTTTTCCATATTGTTTCTATATTTAAAACACATCAGTATTATGCATTGTTACTTTATAAAATTAATTTTTTTGTATGTTGTTGTTTTAGTTGTCGTTCCCACTGTAACACAAGATCAGGCAAGACATAGTCGGAAAATTAGGAAAGTATTATTGGATAACAAAAGATCTAAATTACATGGATGTCCATCAAATGTTGACCATACAATGGTCATAACCAACTGATTCGATACCAACTCCTTCTATTCCAACCGTTACACAACAATTATCTGTTTTATCTGAAGGTTAGTTTTTATTTTTTTTGTCATTTATAATAGCCGTATTTAAAATAACTTATTTTACTAAACTTGCATTTCACAATATTGCTATCTATGTTTAATTGAACGTAATCATATATTTTTTTAATGTTATCTTTATATACCAATATTTTATAATTTGTATATATAGATAACAGCCGTTTAAGGGAAGTAAATTTGGAGAATACAAGATCTCCTCTGAGAAATAGTATATCATATTCCAATAGGAATATACGTAGCTCTCCTGATCTAGAAGCAACTCCAAATGTCATTCCTAATCGAACTGGATAATTCATGGCAACAAGTAAATACTTATTAAGTTTTATACACTTCAATGTTTTTGTATATAAATTTATATCATGAAGATTATAAATTTTTTTTATATATATTATAGGTAACTTAAGTTGTCTTACGAACAATGGTACTCAACCAGCAGACGCTACTCTCGGTCATATTGCGTTTAACATTACGTCATTTAGTGGCACCTCCGGTATTCTTCAAAATTCTTCTTTTGAAAGGTTGTCATCCGGTAAACGTAAGTTAATTGGTAGACCACGAATTACTTCTCCAATACCAATTATTGACTTTACCACAGAGCAGATTGTAGTTCAAGATCCCTTGAAAGGTGTTTCAAAAGGTACATTTCTAATAATTTGTATTCTTCGGTCCATAAAGTATTAAATGTGTCGACATAATGTTATCTTCTTTATTAAATTACAGTGTTAACATTTTTTTGTTAATTTTCAAAACAGATTATTTGGACCATGGTGACCAATGCGTTACTTGTGAAGTATGTAATGCAAAGTTGTAGAATGCAGAAAAAGGAAAAGGAAGAAAAAAGGATGGAAAAGTTTGTTATTTCATTTGTTGTTCTTATGGCATAGTAGAGCTTCCAGATTACAAAGATGCCAGAGGAAGTTATCGAATCCTGTTTAGTAACAATGGTGATGAAAGCAAGCACTTTTTGAAGAATATTCGCCGTTACAATTCAATGTTCGCATTTACTTCAATGGGTGGTAAGGTTGATTCGACGGTTAACAGAGGCAATGGTCCTTTTTGCTTTAGAATTAGCGGTGAGAATTATCATACAATTGGAAGTCTTATGCCAAACAACGGAGCGCAACCAAAATTTTGCCAACTATACATATATGATACTGAGGACGAAATTTCAAACAGGCAATCGATATTTAGGTAAATTCCATTGCATATTGTTAGCATAAATCCATTTTTTCAGCTTACTAATTCATATTTTATGACAATTTGAATAATATTTGATAACATTTTTGTAACAGTGGTTCAGATGGTGCATCTTCTTCTTCTTCGGCAACTGTTGATCGTAAACTAATCGAACATATAAAGGATGTACTAGACAATGACAATGAGTTGGTCAAAAACTTATAGAAGAGTTAGGGATTCCTTCCAAGACAACCCTAATGTAAATGTGAAGCTTCGAATAATTGGAACAAGAGAAAAAGATGGTCGCACGTATAACTTACCAACGGATGGTGAGATTGCTGCTCTCATTGTTGGTGATATCGAAAATGTCGTTGACAATAGAGATATTGTAGTTGAGACTCAAACAGGTGAACTAAAAAGAATTAGTGAGTTGCATCCATCATATCTCGCACTACAATATCCGATTTTGTTTCCGTACGGAGATGATGGCTACAGAATTGATATCCCTCATAGAGGTGTTGTTGATGTTGTTAATAAAACACGTCCAAAGTGTACTATGAGAGAGTTCTTTGCCTATCGTATCCAGGATCGTATAAATCAGTTTTCATTAATCCTTAATTCTAAGAGGCTATTCCAGCAGTTCTTGGTTGACGCGTATACTATGATAGAGAGCGAGAGACTTAGGTACATACGATATCAACAAAAAGATCTTAGGTCCGACACATATGAAAGCCTCCGTAAATTACGAAGTAAAGGTCACGATGATATATCTAAAGCTGGAAAACGTATTTTTTTGCCGTCTTCTTTTACTGGTGGAGCACGATATATGATGCAAAACTATTTAGATGCTATGGCTCTGTGTAAATGCTTTGGTTATCCAGATTATTTTATAACCATAACATGCAATCCAAAATGGCCAGAAGTTCAACGGTTTCTCAAAGACACCAATCTTAGTCCGGAAGATAGGCCTGATATCCTGTCTAGATTGTTCAAAATAAAACTCGATTCAATCTGCAAAGATTTAAAAAAGAATCATCTATTAGGCAAAGCTTCAGCAGGTAATGTTAAAAAAATAATTAAATTATTAGTCATCATCAAACCTAACACTTTGTTTTTTTTTTCTGTAGTTGTTTACACTATCGAGTTCCAAAAACGTGGTTTGCCTCATGCCCATTTATGCTTATTCATGGAACCTGAATTCAAATTACCTACTGTGGACCATGTTGATTCATTTATATCTGCAAAAATTCCAAACAGAGATGAAGATCCAGAATTATTCATCCTGGTGAAAGAGTATATGATACATGGTCCATGTGGTAATGCTAGGTTGAGCTCTCCATGTATGGTAGATATGAAGTGTTCAAAAGGCTTTCCAAAAAAGTTTCAAGATCATACAACACTAGATTCAAATGGGTTTCCATTATACAGAAGGAGAAACAATGGTGCTTCTGTTGTGAAAAATAAAATTGACCTTGATAACAGGAGTGTCGTTCCTTACAACAAAAAAATATTGAAAAGATATCAAGCTCATATCAACGTTGAATGGTGCAATCAAGCCGCGTCTATAAAATATCTTTTTAAATACATCAATAAAGGTCCTGATAGAGCCACTATAGCTGTTGTGCATGGTGATAATCAACCGGAAGAGCAACCACAAGACGAGATCAAAGAGTATTACGATTGCCGCTATATATCAGCTTGCGAAGCATCTTGGAGGATATTTGCTAACGAAGTACATTATAGAAGACCTTCTGTTATGAGGCTTCAATTCCATTTACCTGGCCAACAACCTGTTGTTTTCGGCCCTGACGAGGATATTAACTCTGTTCTAAACAAACCGTCAGTTAAATCTTCAATGTTTCTATCATGGATGGAACATAATAAAGACCCAAATGACCTGTTGGCACGTACACTTACATACGTTCAGTTCCCTATTTTTTATGTATGGAAGCTTGACAAGAGAGTATGGGAACCAAGAAAAGGGAAAAAATCAATTGGCAGGATTCATTCCGTATCTCCATCTTTAGGTGAAGCGTATTTCTTGAGAATTCTTCTTAACAAGGTTAGAGGACCAACATCGTTTAACGACATTAAAACAGTTAATGGTAAAGTTTACGATACATACAGAGATGCTTGCTACGCACTTGGTCTTTTAGATGATGATTCAGAATATGTAGAGGCAATAAAAGAAGCAAATTTAACTGGAAGCGCTTCATACATTCGGAATTTATTTTCTACGATGTTGTTATCCAGTAGTCTTCCTAGACCTGAGGTTGTTTGGGAAAGTTCGTGGAGATACATGGCGGACGATTTTGTTTACAGATTAGCAAAATACCATCGAGTTACAGGTACGTTTTGTTTACACTGACTTTTATTACTTATATTTTTTGAAAAAATAATCTTATGTTTTCATCATTATTTAAGTTATTTTATCTTATTATGATGAAATGGTTTCCCTATTCATAACATGATGTTGTTTTCTTTCGTATTGCGTAGAGTTATCAATTCCGGATCACCAACTGAAGAACTATGTCTTGGTCGAAATTGAAAAGTTTTTATTGCGAAATAATTCTTCTTTGCGAAGATTTGAATCAATGCCATATCCAGATATGTCGTCTTCAGGTATTTCCGATTGTCATTTGATATACGAGGAGCAGGCATATGATACAACATACCTTGGAAATCTGTACGATAGTCAATTGACAATGTTAACTGATGAACAACGCTCTGTTTTTGAAGAGATTATGGCATCAGTAAACAGTGATAACGGTCGGATTTTTTTCCTTTATGGGTATGGCGGAACAGGTAAAACATTTCTATGGAAGACATTGTCCGCTGCAATTAGATCAAGAGGTCAAATCGTGTTAAATGTGGCTTCAAGTGGAATTGCATCGTTGTTGTTAGATGGTGGCAGGACTGCACATTCCAGGTTTAGCATACCGTTGAATCTTACTGAAGATTCGGTATGTAATATAAAACCAGAAAGTGATCTGTCTAAATTACTTCATGAGACTAAATTGATAATTTGGGATGAAGCACCTATGGTTCACAAACATGCATTTGAAGCGCTCGATAGAACAATGAATGACGTTTTCAACATTGACACATCTCTCAATTCTGAAATCCGATTTGGAGGTAAGGTTATTGTTTTTGGAGGAGATTTTAGACAAATATTACCTGTTGTTCCAAATGGTGGCAGACAAGAGATTGTTAATGCCTCCTTATGTTCGTCTTATTTGTGGAGTAAATGTAAATTGCTGAGACTAACTAGAAACATGAGGTTAACGGTTGAAAGATCTACGGCTGATGTTGATGAAATAAATAGTTTTGACAAATGGCTTTTGGATTTGGGTGAGGGTAACGTTGGTGGTCCAAATGATGGAGAAGCAACTATTGAAATACCACAAGATCTTTTGATTACTGATCCATCTGATCCAATTGGAAGTTTAATTGATTTTGTTTATCCATCAATCTTGGAAAACGTATACGCTCATAACTATTTCAGTGACCGGGCCATACTTGCACCTAAAAATGAAGTTGTTCATGAGATTAATGACAGGTTGCTAGCAATGTTTCTTGGTGAAGAAAAAGAGTATCTTAGCTCTGACAGTCTTTGTCCGTCTGAAGATGTAACTTCTACACAACAAAGACTTTACTCTCCGGATGTGCTCAATGGTCTTAAAATATCTGGCCTACCAAATCATAGGTTAGTCCTTAAAGTTGGTGTTCCAGTGATGTTATTAAGAAATATTGATCAACAGAATGGATTGTGCAACGGTACAAGGCTACAAGTAAAAAAGCTGCACAACCGTGTAATAGAAGCGGAGATAATATCTGGTTCAAATATTGGTACTTGCACATATATCCCTCGATTAAACTTGATACCTTCTGATAAAAAGATTCCTTTTTCTTTTCAAAGAAGGCAATTTCCACTGGCCGTATGTTTTGCAATGACCATCAACAAAAGTCAAGGCCAATCTCTTTCAAGAGTAGGTTTGTACCTCAAACAACCGGTCTTCTCTCATGCTCAGTTGTATGTTGCCTTATCAAGGGTGAAAACAAGAAATGGGGTCAAGATACTCATACTTGACAACAACGGAAAACCTACGGATAAAACAACTAATGTGGTGTATAAAGAGATATTCAACGAATTGTGATATATACATACTAATTGTTAATAAAAATTTTTTACATGATCTGTTTAAATAGGTGTATATATTCATAACATTTAATGTAAACAACTATTATTAATCCATATTATCTTTTAACATTCTTGAACCTAATCCTATATATATATATATATATATATATATATATATATAGTGAATTTCAAGGATTGTCCTTTATCTTTATACCCATTTTCAGGCGTTGTCCTTTATGTTCAAAATTAACGAGTTTTGTCCTTAATGTTTTCATATCATACACGTTTTGTCCTTTAGGCCTAACCCAGTTAGTTTTTTCAGTTAAATTTGGTCATATGCTTTGTACATGAGAGCATTTTTGTCAATTCAAAGGTAAGTTCAACGACAGATTTACAGCTCAAGGCTTCTACAACCTTTGAATTGACAAAATTGACGTCATGTGCAAAGCACATGACCAAATTCAAATGAAAAAACTAATTGGGTTCGGCCTAAAGGACAAAACGTGTATGATATGAAAACATAAAGGACAAAACTCGTCAATTTTGAACATAAAGGACAGCGCCTGAAAATAGGTATAAAGATAAAGGACAATTCTTGAAATTCACTCTATATATATATATATATATATATAGTGAAAAGTTCAAATGAGAATAAATTTTTTGTAAGAAGGAAAAAAATTCAACCAATAAGAATGTTTCATTTTACTTCATTTAATTTTTGTATTTAATTATATTTTAAGGTTATACTGGTAAACTTACATAAATCAATAATTTGTATTCTTTCTCTTTAATAAGTAAGTAATTAAATTTGTAACTCATTTTCAAAATATATATTTTTTTTTTCAAATTAAAGAACAACTTAATTTCAAGTGTAGAATAAATTATAACACATGTAAGATAAATTACGAGATATGTAAGATATATTTCGAGGTGTGTAGAATAAATATCGATGTGTGTAGGGTAATATTCTATAATGTGTAGGGTATATGTAGAAAAATTTTGATATGTATAGGGTTTGTAGATTATATGTACGATAATTAATGATTAGTTGACTAATTAATTAAAAAAGAAATAATTAATTAAATGAGTAATAAATGAATTAGTATTTTACCAATATGTAATTTCTTCTTTCAATAATTTTTTTTTATTTGATTCTCTCCCTATATAATCTATACATATAATAAAGTAAATCACATGAGGACACATGGCATTTTATGAGTTGATCTCAATTATTTTTTCCCTACTAAATAAATAGATATAGATAATATTTTTTAATAAGATTCAAATAAAAGAAATATTATTTTAATACATGAATTTTATCTTTTTATCCTTTACCCTAAATAAATAGATATAGATTATATCTCAAATAAAAAATATATTATTTTAATCCATAAACTTTGTCTTTTACCATTTTGTTTTCCATTTATATTTATCATATCTTTGCTTTATAGTAGAGATTAATAAAATTCAATTATAATAAAATAAACATGTAAATAACTAATGGCTTTACTAACGTTTTAGACTTTTAATGTAAAAATATCAATAAAATATAAGTAATAATAAAATAAATATATAAAAACTAAAGTTGGTAGGCGTAATCCATATGAGATTATTTTGTTTAGAATTTTTTTGAATTTTTTATTGTTAGTTATTTTTACAAATTAATCATTTTTAATTAATTGGTTGCTTTTATAGGCAAGATCGTATACTTCCATATGGTAAGGGGATGCGACAACCGAGCGACAAACGAGCTGAGATACTTTCACTTTGTCATTAGACTCATGTAGTATGTGTATGCAACTTTCTTTTATGCACGTTTAATTTTAGTTTCAATCAAGACCATTAAACATTCAAATTAGATAACAATGAGAATATTACAAATAAGACAACCAATGTGGTTTACTAATTTTTTTTTAGTGAAATCTGAATTATTCGTTGTATTTTTTTACCTATCATATGGGTTTTTAAGTTTATTTTATTTATATTAAAATTATTTTTATTATTTTAATTAAAACCAAACAAATTCAAAGTATTTTCATTTGTTAAACCACGTGTACACGTGGGCTCTAACCTAGTATATATATATATATATGATGGATTAACGGTCCTTTGTAAATGTAGACCATTCCATTTATAATAATTGAGTGCCAATCAAGATGGATAGCACACGCATTGTCGGCTAAGGTTTCATTGCCATCGGAAAATGATATGTTAAGTGAAGTCTTAAAACATTACGAAGAAATGAAAGAAAAAGGCCTTCCGGAACACTCAACTCATCAAATTGGATTTCAGGTTTTTGTTTTAATATTTTGTTATAAATCTCTTAGAATCAGTCGTTAATTATAACATATATAGGAATAACATTTTGACTTCAAACGACAGCATGATTATATAGAACGGCTGTGGGCTCAAACTAGAATGATCATGGAGAAGAACATAAAAGACATGATTGAATACTTGATTCATTGTTTGATGACAGCTGGTTTAGATGGGTATATGGATTTGTTCTCCCAGAAATATGGGATGTAATAATTATATAATCACATTAAGCCCATGTTTAGAGTAATGATGCCAATTGAATGTAACAAAACTGACTTGATGAGTTCTCTTTGTGGGAAATGCAAACTCTAGTGAGACCATTTCGAAGACAAAGTTGCAGATTACATTTATTAAAATGATATACACCATTGTTGATGAATTGGAGGCTGAGAGCGGATGTGTCTGACATGGAAAAAGAAACCAGGTGGTTTTTGTTTTGGGTAATTTGCTTATGGTAAGCACCTAATTTGCTGATGGTTTTTATTTCATGTAGTTTGCGTTGTCGCCGATAAGACCGCTCGCCTGAGAAGACGAGTTGGGTGTGGTCGGAAATGTGAGATGAGATCAGAGGCGTCTCTGAGAATTCACGTACCCTGTTCGAGATTGAAAAAATGTGTCATTCTGTTATGTTTTGTTATTATTTAAAAAAGATCAAATCAGTATTGGGCTTAATAAACCTAATTCCAAGTGGACTAAATTCTAAACCATAAAATGATTTGTAAATTGGCCTATATCGAAAGTAGTATGTGTTAACTATTTAAAAAAATAACATATACATATCGGATTTTTTTTTAAATCGCATGCCCTCGAAATTGTGGGCCTTTTATGGAGATTCTCCCCGCACACCATCAAAGCCTCCCATGGATAAGATGTTGTGCTAGTGGGTGCCACTAGTCTCTATATTATATTATTAACTTATTATAAATATAAATTGAAAATTGGGTCTCACTATTTTATTTTTTGTTTGATTTAAATAGCAAGGGCAGTTTAGTCATTTTACACCCATTTAACATCAAAAACTAACCTCCATCCTCTTCAGGGGCTATCCGGGAACGAAATTGCAAAAGTTGAGGACTATAACTGTAATTTTAGAAAGTTGGTGATTAAAGGTGAAAAATGGATAAACCAGGTCGGGGTATTTTTCTCTATTAAAAAATGTAATGTACTTAATTAAATAAGTATATTTATAAAACTGAGTACGTTTAATGAACAACCTGCTAAACTTCTCCAAACCCAAAATTCCTTTTGAGGACAAATTTCCCATTAAACCACCCCTGCCAACTATCTGCCGCTTCATCATCTCTTCATCCCGCCTTCATCATCAATTCTCAATTAAGTCCCCCATCTACCACACATACAATCTACCAGCTTCAATTAATCGCCCCCAATTAAACGAGTCGTCCAACATTCAATTTGTGTAGTAGATGGAACTGCTGTAAATAAATGTAACCTCCCTCCCTGCCTTCAATCCTCCAACTACCTTACATTGCATCTGCACCCTTATATATCTACCAGTTGCCTGCCGATGATATACCCACTCCCCATCTCTGTTTATTATAAGGAATTCTTAACAGTTAAGAGACATCAAGCAGATTCTTAACACTTGCTCTTGCTGTCGGTAACATCTTTGTGATTTTTTATATCTGCAGTCGATTTATCTCAGTTTGGGTACTAATAGCTGATTGCTTTAGTTAAGGCTGAGAACATTAGATTTATTTTATAAAGGCTTATTATGTTTGCGTTAAATGGTTCTGTTTTTGTTTCCCTCTGGCCAAAAGTTAGGTTTATGTTCAGGGTAGGAATAAAAGTAGGAAAATACATGGGTGAATGGGAACGAACATGTATCCGGTTGTATTCTTTTGCTATGATATTGTTTTGCTTCATTTTTGTATGCTTTTAATGTGATACTTGCTTTAGAATCTTGAGTTTGTTGTTAGTGTGTGTGGTGTAGGGGATGTATCCGCATTAAATGGTCTAAGTGATCTAATTGTCGTCAACCTTATATCTATAATTACGGGATGTAGCCACTAAATCAACAATTTATACTCTATATATTTTGATAACAGCTCATCGTTTGTTTCTATCAACTGTTACCTTTTCAGGTAGGATCGATATCCAATAATGCTGATGCTTTAGCTGACCTGCTTGAAGCAGTAAAGAGGTATGATACAGTTTTTGTATTTGCAAATATATTTCTGCTCGTTTACTTATGAAAGAGTCATTCCGGGTAGTGTTTGACTTTGATCCCAAACATGTCTAACTTATTGGCTTAAGAGCTAACCCAAACACTTTTTTAGAAGTTCTTTTTTGAAAAGTCATAAGGTAATAAGTCCTTTTAGCAAAAGTCCTTTTGAACTAAAATAAGCTAAGCCAAACAAACCCAATGTTGTCGAACCATACCTTGTTGACAACATATCACAGACCCACACCCCAATGCACCTCACCATTCAAAAGGTTCTCCTGCGATGTCGATTGCGCCACTATGTGGTTGTGCGCTGGGCGTTGATGGTCCGGCGTGGCATGGAACCAGTAGTGATAACACACGGTCTAAAGGGTTGGGCATGTGTGCTTGATGGGTCCAAGTATGCATTGGTAAGTTGTAAATCAAGCTTAGGGTACTTGTAAAAATTTAAAGAGTAGCTTCTTCCACAAACTAAATTTGCTAATTGATATATAGTATTTGGCCTGAGTAATTGAAAATTTTAAACCATAATTGAAGTTGTTGTGTGACCTAAATTTCGTTCTTCTTAATGATTTCAGTATGGAGCTGCACTCTACAATGATATGGAGATGCACTCTACAATGAAAGGCATACAACTTTTTAAGACACCAACATATGGTACAAGTGGACTATACTACTTTCATAAAAAAAAAGGTAAACACAAGTTAGGTTTTACTTTTTAAGTGGTTATTATGATATGGTTTACTTAAAATGAAAGACAAGTAGCGTGATAGTTTATTCTACTTGTTTCATTGTTCTTAGATGCTCCACGTTTATAAAACCGGACATAGAATTTCTAGGTCGCTTGAACGATTCGGATCGAGTTCTGGGTGTGTTCGATATTTTACCTAATTTTTTTTTCTAGTTTTTAGATCTAGGAATTCAAGTTATAGGTGTTTTACAAACCAAGATATAGAAAGATGTCTTGTGAAGGGTGCATGATTCAAATTATTAACCATTCCTAAAAATGCGTAATGACACCCAAACAAATATCCGGAGAACGGTACAAAATTGACGGCTTTATAAAATATGATGATTCTATAATGTTTGCAAAAGCTTTTGTGGATAACTTTTCTAGAAAAGCAGATGTCATATACCCCGTTTTTGGCCTTATCTTTATGTATGTTTTCGACTCAGATTTGGCAAAGGTTAAACGCGGCCCTTCGTTCATGGAAGGACTCCCACAGAAATAGAGCTCGACGCTTTCCATGTCGTCCTTATTACGGGAATATATGTTTATCCGGGGGCCCATTAGTTATAAGTGTTCAAATAAAAAAAACACATGGAGAAGATTGGGGTAACAAGGGATGTAGTTAGGTCAATCCGAATGTCTTCATAGATATTGGTGTACCTGATATGCGGTCTTGTGATACCGTGAAAAAAAGGAGAAAAAGATACGGGGACCTCACAAGGTATTGTTCAAACCGCCAAAAAGAATTGCAAGGTATTATTTACAAAAAAAAAAAAAAAAAAAAAAAAATATTTGGGATGTGATCAAATGTGGTTAGTTATTTATGTTATACTAGTCGTTTACCCGCGCGATGCGGCGGGAAATATATCAGTTAGGTTGGTAAGTTTAGGGCTATGTACGGGGCGGTTCGATTTTGAGCTATAACCAAAACCAAATTCGCGATGCAACGGAAAACACAACACTTGTTAGTAATTCTAAGGGTGTGCATGAGAAGGTTCAGTTCAGTTGGATCATAACTAAAATCTAAATTTTCGGTTAAGGTACTCTCAAAATCCAATATGTTACACTACAACAAGTTGTGTTTTTTAAATAAACCATAAAATACAAATGCGAAAAAAAAAAAGAAATTACCAAACTCTAAAAGAAGAAGAAAAAAATCTAAAGTCTGTAGCATTCAAGGAGGGTGAGGTTCCATATCTCAGCTACCACTAATCCTTCCAATGATAGCCCCTTGAGATCCCTTCAAACAAACCAAACAAAAAACATCATATATCCATATTATCCATTGTATGCACAAGATTTAATCCTAACATAGTTCATTCAAAGGGGTAGTTTGTTTAGGGGTTAATGAGTACAAAGGTATTAACGACTTTATTTGCTCAACCATATCTTAGTGTTTACTTTACACTTAAATAGTAAAAATGGCTAAAATGATCAATTTCTATCAACCAACAACCAAAGCAAACGAAAATATTCACCGCTTGCTTCCTACAAGGCCAGTTTCTGAAGTCGCCATATGGACCATGCAATACTATTGCTCGAAAATCCAACAAGGCCAGACCTATATTCCAATTGCAAACCGCCAAAATTAAAAACTACAAGTTGCATACAGGTTTCCACCAATTAAATTAGCAAGTTTTGTAAAAATTCCTAACATACCGTCAAAATTCAGTGAAGAGCATCCTTGAATTAGAAAAAGAATCAAAAGCAGGAAAGAATTCAGTGAAGAGCACCCTCAGTGTATATGTTTCTAAATTCTAAATTCGTTAAAACACCTCCTTTTGCGGCATTTCATATCTTACAAAATAAGTTGCGATCATCAGTGATTCATGTTGAAACTGAAAAACAAAGATTGTAGAATGATAGTAGACACCTAGTAGTTTTTTGTATTTCACAAGAAAGAATCTTAAGAGAATATGAATGTAATATTTATTTACCCTATAATTTAGGGTTTAATGGGTTTAATCTTTCGGGTTCGGGTGCCTTTATATGATTAAGACAAAAAGGGAAAGAAGAAAAATAGAGTTGATGATGAATAAAGGTTCTGAGTTAAACGAAAAGAATACGCGAATGGAATGCCCTTGGGTAGTGCAACCATGTTTCCCGCCTTGAGAACACACCTTCAATCAACAAACAACCTTCAAAATGTATGCTAGTACCTCAAAACATTGTCTTTAAACTCGGTGATTTCTCGAATCATGTTCCAGAAGTGATTTCTCGTATTCCACAGCGCCTCGCACCTCAAATTTCCATGTTTGGTTTTTGGAAAGCCCATCATGATTGCCATGTCCCATCAAATAATTGCAGTAAAGGAACTAATAGAGGGTCTATTAGGAACAATCTGCTTTGAATCATAAAACTTGTAACAAAAAGCAACATTTTATTGAATAAAGTTTTTGGTATAGGTCAGAGTGCAATCAAGAAAGTCAAACATAAACTAAATGTCATCACATGATCAGTACAATAAATTAGGGATAAGCTCGGTACCAAACGATACCGAAAATCCAAAAAAAATGGGTAACGGTACCAAAAATACCTGGTACGATACGGTTCGTTACCGGTACGGACCGGAATTTGAAGGTAAAAACTGGTACTGAAAATCGAACAGGTTCGAGAAATTCAGTACCGATTCTGAACCGGTACCTAGTACCATTTGCTCATCCTTGCAATAATTGACCAACCAAAGCTCAATTTAAATAGGATTAGAAAAAGACATTGATAGGGTTCTATCATTCTGAAAAGTGCATACAATGAAAACAAAGAAATGCAAATAAATATACAAGCTAATTAAGTAATCTAGCTGAAAGGACTAAAAGATGAACCCACTACAAAAATAGTTAACTGTATTATGCTAACACAAGATTGCCTTGAAAATAATAATGTACTGATGTATGCAGCAGCAATCCAGAGATTTTAGAAGCCCTATAAAATCAAATACCAGCAGCAATTGGGTGCTTAAAAGATATATGAAACTAAGAAGATAAAAAAATTCCCAAAAGGGCTTTGTTGAATCTATGAATCACTTGAAATAAACCAGTAACTTCATAAAGACGGTGTTACAAAAGCCAATGACAATGTGGATTACAGAAACTTTTGTTATCAAAACTCGAACCATTTGCCTCATTCAAATGCTTCCGATACAGTTTCAATATTTTAAAGGTCTCCTAATTTGATACTCACTTCCTATCAAATGAAAAGGCTTTGTTTCATAAATAATACTAACAATGTTATTAGCTGTTAAATTCCTCCACTAATCCCCACTAAACTACCTCTAATCCTACTTCAATTGCAACACTCGTACAAGCTACTAAACCTATCTTTCTCTACACTCGCCGAAATGGAAAGTGTCGAGCTAGCCACTGCACTCACCATTATGGTGCTCATAGCCTTCAACAGTACTGGAACCATGGCTCAGGAGTTTGGGGTCGCACCAGAGACTTCCCCATCAATGGATAGCGATGAAACGGTGTTGTGGGTACCTGCTTTACTTGCACAGCCGTTGTGTCTTTCGTTGCTTACCTCTTCTAAACTTGGATCAGCAGCCTTTTCGATCTATTAACTTTTGGCACAATCTGAAACAAGACTTAAAACCAATACAAAAAATAATTTAATTTTGGGTTATTGTGTCTAATCCATTTAATAAACCAGTCATGTTCGAATTCGTCTATTTAACAAGTTTAATTAATTATACAGTGTTCTATTTATGACATTTTAACTCATTTCATTCCACAAATCAACTCATCATCAATCCATTTACAATTAAAATCAATAACACACACACACACACACATATGTATATAATAAGTTCAACCTGCTAACCAGTTTGGCTTTCGGTTCGATTACAAGCGCTTTATAACCCCCCCTAACTTGTTTAATATGAATGGGTTACACGCATCGTGTATAAGCTACATAATTAATAAAGATATTTTTTGACACAAATAAATACATGTGTTCGGTTTCTCTGTCCAACTGGCCTGTGCGGGATATCAACGCCGGGTATGCGTTTGGATCTCGGGTCAGTTTGTGTCTTCCCTCTGCCATACAGAGGAATCAGCTTCTCCTCTTGTATTAGCGCTTTACAAACCGGACATTCGTGCGATTGCGAATGTATATGGAGCCATTTGTAAAGACATGAATATATATAAAGTTATAAACACAGTCATACCTCGGGTGCCATCCACCTGTATGTTCCGGTTTCTGCCGTCATTACTCCAGATTCAGTCTGCACCCTTGCAACTCCAAAATCAGCAACTTTCACAACCTGTCCAATAAGAATAATTAAACCAAAAATACGACAATATAAAGAGAAAATAAGGTAACTCTTACGTCGTGCTCATCCATCAGAAGATTGGCGGTTTTCACGTCCCTGTGGATAATATTGTTTTGATACAGGTAACTGATGCCTTTGGATATATCGATTGCTATCTTCAGTAACAAAGGAAGCTTAAATGAATCATTTTGCTTGTGCAGAAAGTTGTATATACTCCCTCGTGCGGCTGCTGGTGCTATTACAAAGTATTATATGAACACACTATCATCAACATGATGTCAACAATAACCAACAACTAAAACACTCTAATCAGCATTGCCTGATCATCACAAGCACGAAAAAGATCCCAAACATTATAAGAAACGTGTTCAGAAAGTTATTTTCTTGATGTCCTCGCCTGCAGTTATGAACACACTATCATCAACATGATGTCAACAATAACCAACAACTAAAACACTCTAATCAGTTATGGCAACCGTGCCCGTTGCGTCTGCCTGCAGCCGTGCCCGTTGCGTTTGGCCGCTGCGTTTCTGCAGCCGCGCTCTATGTTTCGGCCGCCACGCGCTGTGGCGTTATGGCAGCCGTGTGCTATGGCATTACGGCACCCGCGCCGTTGCATTTTAGCTGCAGCTACACCTCTGCGTTTTAGCGGCAGTCGCGCCGCTGCGTTTTAGCGGCAGCCGCGACCCGACCCGACCCGCCCATCCTACCCTGCGGCGTCTGGTAAAGAAAAAATAAGCTATTTAAAGAAAAAATTAAAATGGGTAACAAGTGTTTATGGGTCACCCGCCCCACCCATCCTACCCAGTGGCGGATCTGAGAATTTTTTTCTATGGGTTCACTTTTGTGGTGGTCAAAGTTTTCACAACCATACATTAGAAATTTCTGGATGGGTCGGGTCGGGTCACAGAACTAACAAATTAGGACTTGGAACCATCCGCTGAACCTTTATTATTTATATATTTTTTCCTTTTTAAACCATGAAGGTTTGTGAACGTATCATACCAATGAAGTCGCTTTAATCATTTTAATACATACTAACAATTTTAAACAAAAATAAAAATCATTTTTAAGGGCCAGGCCACTCAGTTTGGTTAGTGGCCCTATCTCTATCCTTCATCAAGAGCATTGCACGTGCATCTTAACTTGCACTCAGAAATCAACAATTGATCCATTCAAAACTAAACTAATGACAAATAAAGATGGGCATATGAAGTTAACAGGCCTGCTAAAACGGAGAGCTGGATCATCATAGCCTTCAACATACAAGAAATCACATCTCAGGTGAACCTAATGCCACAATCATCCACTAAACAACTGAAAAATATCAAAAAATTCAAAAACAAATTAGAAGATTCGTAAAAATATATAGGGTTTACAACCATAAAAACTCAGATCTGCAACTTTACCCAAAAAAAACTCAGATCTGCAAAGTTTTGCTTGTCATCTCCATCACTCCATCTTCATCTACAACCAAAAACGTCAAAAATTAATGGTAGCACCTTAGATCTGAGAAAACTTTTAGCAGAAAATAGAAAAAACCTACCTGATTTCCATCTTCATCCACCGATTGCAACTATACCGAAGCAAACCTATCAGATCCGGGCTTGTCATCTTCCCTAGCTCTGCTTGTTTCCTGCAAAGTTATTAGAGAGAAAAAGTCTTAGATCTGCAAAGTTTTGCTTGCCATCTTCATCTATAACAAATCAACCAAAAATGTCAAAAATTAAGGGTAACCCGGTAGATCTGAGAAAACCTTCGGTAGAAAATAGAAAAAACCTACCTGATTTCAACTACACCGAAGCTTCATCCTTCTGATTGACGCAAGAATGTTGTTTGTACCGTTCTTGAATGTAGCTAAAAACTCAGATCTGCAAAGTCGATAGTGGTCCGGTAGATCTATGAAAACATTCAGCCATAAAAAAACTACCTGGGTCTTTTTTCCACAGACTACAACTACACTGAAGCTTCATCTTTCTGATTTCATAAGAATGTGTGTTTGTACAGGGGGAAGCGGCGTTGCGAGTTTAGGGTTTCTAGAAAACGGAGAGAGAAATGGGGAAGGAAAGATGGGGGCGGATAATGAGGATGAGAATGAAAGTATGAAACCCTAAAGGCATTAGGTATCCCGTGTTTTTATTTGAGTAGAAGGGTATAAATGGAAAGTGATGTTTTATGGTGCTTAAAAGACTTGTACATCATGCTTTAAGGGTGTTTTAAGGAAATTTCAATGACTTTAAGAAGTCCTTTGGATATGTATATTATATATAGTATAGATATAGATGGTAATGTAACAGGTCATTATAGGATCAAAGTTTTTATAACTCATTTCAAAAGATTTCTTTGCGATTATAGTTATCGAGGATTTCTTTCACTTTCACCTTTACTTTTACAAGGAGAGGAAGGTAAATTGGATAACTTTCTTACATTTTTATAACTATAGTGTTCCAAATTGAAAACCCACACTTCTCAGCTTACTCATTATACATCTCAACGGCGTCATCCCATTGCTGGGCCATAGCCATCACTCTCAACGAGTCCTCCCATCTTACATCGTTTCTGATCTATTTGCATTGGTTGTAAAACCTGTTACAGTTTCTTTTCGAATGTGTTTTGCAAACTCGATCAGCTTGAAAATGCCTAATTACTACAACATTTGCATATTTGTACTAAATAATCATTTTGAAGCAACAGATAATCCTTTTGTTGAGTTTTGTTTACACGTTGATGGATTTTCTATTGATCCGTGTGTTTTCCTTTTAACCGTCGTAAGTTTTAGAGTTTGAGCTTAAATGGTGTAATTTTTCATTTGCTTGTAGGTCGCGAGAAAGGGCAGAGCCGAACACAAGTTTTCTTCAGCGTTTGTAGCTCGTTGTAATGGCGAATATTGTGTAAGTATATTCAAATTGGGCCTCCGACCCTTTAAGTGTGTGCACAAATAACGGCTCACCAACCATATTCCCTAATAAAGGTAGAGGTGTACAAAAACCGGCTTGAGCTAAAATAAGTTCGGGTTATAACCCGACCCGTTTTTTTTCCTAATGGTCCAAAGCGGTTCAGGTTGGAAACCCCGTTTTAGGGGAAAAGGTCCAACCCACTCAAACCAATTAGGTTCGGATTCAAAACCGGTTTGGCAATTTAAAACCCGTTTTTAATGGGTTTTCCGGTTTGGATTCAATCCAATCATCCAAACCTTGGCTCGGTCCAGATTGGTTTGGGCCAAACTGGTTTTTTTGTGCCATCAGTTTGGCTTGAGTATCGGTTAATCAGTTTGAGACCGGTTAATTTTACACCTTTAAAATGGAGGTGATGGAAAATATTGATATTGGATAAAAATATGTGCAATCTCTTTTTTCAAATTGGGCCTCCCATACTTTAAGTACATGCACAAGAAATGGCCCACCAACCCTATCCCTAGTGTAGAGGTTCACAAAATAACCTGTCATATAACCAAAAACGGTTAATAACGGATAGAATAATATCACCATAAAACGGTTAATAACGGATAGAATACAAAGTTTTTAGGTGCTAGCTAATTCATGTTCATATAAAGGTGTTCACGATCCGGTTTAGTCTGGAATTTTGGTTGTATCAATTTAAACCAAACTAGTAGACGGTTTGGCAATTCGGTTTTGATGGGTCTGAATTGTGTTTTTTGGTACCTTTTTTTACTAGTTATGATTTTTTAATATCTATTTTTTAACTAGCTAGCAATGATAGATGTTAAGTGTTTTGCTGAAACAAAATGTGAACCAAATAATAGATATATTTGCTTGTATAAATTAAAGTTGAAAATAGTGTTAATATATTCTTTGTTGTATAAATTTTACTTATTTAGAATCCGGTTTTATTATTTACAAGCACCTAAAAAAGTATATGATAAAAATTCTAATAAAACAAACGAAACAATGTAAGATTAAGTAATAAAATCTTATCAAAGTAGTTTATTTAAACAAATAGTAAAGTTTTGGTAGTTTTATTTTATCATATATAAAGAAAATATGTGTGATGCAAAACATTATGGTGATAAAAGCACTAAAAAATATACTAAAAAATAAACTTTAACAACATTACTAACACTTGATCATTTCATTAAAGTCAAGTTTAGAAAAAGAATCACACAATACTAAGAATGAACTCTATTATTATAACTTGGAAACCAAATTACAATAACGCACTCATACATAACCCTTGACCCTTGGCTATGTATTTATAAATATTCAAATAAGTAACTATACTAACTTATGAATGGTTTTTTGACAGTGAGGGAGATTTCCATTGCTCACCACTATACAGAAGTATGGGACCAAGAGTACTAGCCCTACTGTTGTTTCTACTGTTGTTCCTATGTAGGGGCACATCTCATGACTAACATATATCGCTAACTTGGTTATGATAAGTTAGTTATATCGCCACGGGAGTTGGTAAATTATGGGTGTCACTTGATAGTGCAAGTAAGTAGATGTCTTGCAAAGGGGTTGTATGATTCATATAATCAACAATTCTTAAGGATGGCTAACATGACACCCACACAAATACCCAAAGAAAAGTTACAAAATTGGCGGTCGTAGACAATATCGTAATCCTATAACGATTGTAAACGCTCTTGTGGGAAACTTTTCTAGAAACGCAGATGTCATTACCCCGTTTTTGGTGTTATCCATACATTTTATTTAGACTCAGATTTAGCAAAGGAAGCAACAAAAACGGAACCCTTTGCTCATGACAAAATATATATCATCAGCTTGGTTATAAAACATTAGTTATATCACCTCAGGAGTTGGTAACTTATGGGTGTTTCACAATGGAAGATATATAAAGATGTTCTGTGAAGGGGGTGCATGATTCAAATTATCAACAATTCCTAAAAATGCGTAATATGACACCCAAACAAATATCCGGAGAATGGTATAAAATTCACGGCTTTATAAAGTATGATGATTCTACAACATTTGCAAAAGCTTTTGTGGATAACTTTTTCTAGAAAAGCAGTTGTCCTATACCTCGTTTTTGGCCTTATCTGTATGTATGATTTCGACTCGGGTTTGGCAAGGTTAAACGCGACCCTTTGTTCATGAAAGGACTCCCAAAGAAGAAGAGCTCGACGCCCTCCATGCCGTCCTTATTACGGGCGTATATGTTTTATCAGGGGACCCGCTAGTTTTAAGTGTTGAAATAAAAAATTCACACGGGGTAGATTGGGGTAACAAGGGATATAGTTGGGTCAATCCTAAAGTCTTTATAGATATTGGTGTACCTTATATGGTGTATTGTGATACCACGAAAAAAAGGGAGAATGGTTGTGAATATAAGTTCATCTTCTTCATCTTCTCCCCCTGCAACTGTCTGATCGACAACGGTTGTGAATTGATGAGTAGTAAGAGCCTAGTTTGAACAATTCGATCAGTAGTCAGATCCTAATGTAACGCCCAGCGTCCCTAAACTTTAGGATCTTGCCAAGATTAGTCCTTGAAGTTTGGACTATTGACATTTTTGGTCCCTATTGTATAATATATTGATACTTTGGTTGTTTGGTGTGAGTTATTGACACTTGATGCTTGACTCTTGATACTTAATCTAGATATTTGACTCTTGATACTTAATCTAGATACTTGATTCTTAATGATTAAACTAGATACTTGATTCTTTATACTATGAAAGCTAGATTCTTCATGTTGATTCTTGATACTTGATACTTGGACTCTTGATTCTTGATACTTGATACTTGAGAAACTATGATTCTTGACTCTTGAAACTTATTGGTGCTTGACTCCTTAGACTCGTAAGACTTGATTCTTGGTTGAACGAGAGACTGGAAGTCTTGTCACTGGCGGAATCTAAGAAACTTGGAAACTTTTGGTTTGTGATATAATCTAGATACTTTACCTAAACAATACGCAACACAACGCTTAATCTAACTCGATAAACGAATCAAAAACGGGAACATGGAAAGATTGGATTGGCCAGAATGGCAATCCGATCGGACAGCCGTCTGATCGGATTGTCATCCGACCGGATTATCACCCTATCGGATGACCACCCGATCGAACAGCCGCCCGATCGGACTGCCATCCGACCCGTGCACACTTAACTCCTTCACACACACTCTCACCCTATAAATAGACTTGTCACATCACCATTTCAGTGATGTGACAGCTCTGCTCGCCCAGACGCGCTACTCTTCCCTTTTCTCCTGTTTTCTTGCTGATTTCGGTACGTTTTGCTCTAGATCTTTGTACTTTCTCGCTCTACACATCATTCTCTACGTGATTCTCACTTGAAATCACACGTTTCACCGTGAAATCTCTCGGATCTGAGTTCTTGAGGGTGATGTCATCATGGGGGTTTGTACAAACTGCCATGAGATGTCATTCTGAGCAAGATCTAGCTCAGATCTAAGGTATTTCATATGTTTTCACACTAAATCTAAGCTAAATCTAGACTTTTTCCTATAAAACTTGAGTATCTTCATCTTTTTCTCAAATTTTCACCTTAAAAAAGTGGAAACCGGGTCTAAACGGGCTGTGGACTGGGCAAATAGTCTAAAGCCGGCTTGGATCTGAGTTAATATCAGTGAGGACGAGCATGGAACGGATTCTGACATAAACTCGTTACGAACAGACGACTGATCGGACAGGGGTGATTCCCACCCGATCAGGACGGCGGTATGATAATGAGTTTACTGTTGTCACAGTACGTGTCGTACCGTCACCGTTAAGCTAGAAACGTAGAAATTTTACAAAATGGCAAACATGAACAAGGGTCGCCCGACCGAGCGACAATCCGACCGGACAGCCGTCCGATCGGACAGCCACCCTATCAGGTGACACTTGTCCTTGAGCTTTGAAACTTGAAACTTCCTAACACTTAGAAACTTTTTCAGAAACTTTGAAACATTGGGAAACTTGGTCAAGTGGCAACCCGATCGGACAGCCGCCCGATCGAGGTGTCACCCGTTTGAGATGACCAAATCACTTACACCCGGATCGAGTGGCAGCCCGATCGGACAACCGCCCGATCGAGCAGCCACCCTATCCCCCCTCATTTGTGAACTTCAACTCAAGTGGCAACCCGACCGAATGGCCATCCGATCGGGCAGCCCTCTAATCCCTCATACACATAAGTCACCCGACCGACTGGCAATCCGATCGGATTGCCACCCGATCGGAAAACCATCCGATCCAGCGACTAATTTTGACACTTATGCAATCTCGTTATTCTGCGCGACTCTTATCCTATTGTAATCTAATCATGCTAATCTTAAAAGAGCTCCCTTTGATCCAATAACAGTTGCGACTGTTAAGCAATCACTGTGAGTATACTTGATCCCCTTTTACTTTAAACTTTTGGGGTGTAACATGTATTCTATATAAACTATAATATTTGAAATCTAAACTCGATCCTATGTGTACGTTAAACTTGTGATTCTTGATTCTTGACTCTTTGTGCTATGTGACGTTTAATCTAGAGTGTTTAGTTTCGCCTTAACAATAGCAGCGCTATAGGAGATGCACCTCTCCCATTATTCTCGGGGGGTATTGTTAGGAGGATTCTAGTTTACCTTGAGTCTTGGGTAAACACCAAAGCATCGGGATACTTGGGCTATCACTGCATGGACTGCGACACTAGCACGGCTGAAACTATTTTATTGCTTACACTATGGATATGAGTCGTTTTATATTATTCTATTATCAAACTTGTATACTCGCTAATACTTTTGTATAGATATTTTAATACATGTTGCGGGCTGATAGGATGCTTTGGGATGCATGGAATCCAGGTAGGAAATGCTTAGAAACGTCACCTAGTTAACTTAGAATCTTTTGAAACAATTTGAACAATATTCGTTATGGTTTGTATTTGATACTTGTGTTGGTTGTGTACGCTTTTAGACAAGGTTATGATGAATTTGATCTAATTTCTATTGAAACAAATAGTGTTATGGAATCTCATGAGCAATCGGAACGCTTAGTGCTCGCACCCCGATGTTTCCGCCATCGGTTGGGGTGTGACACCTAGTTTAACCAAAATCCTGAAATTAATAAGAGCACTTGATTCCACCAACGTTAAAACGACTTTTCAGATGGTGATTCGAGAGATCTACAATAATACTGTCGGTCGTAAAATACTGAATTCGGATTCATATAAAGCTGAATTATTGTGTTGATAAATCCAAGCAAAATCAAAGCAGATACTCGTGTTGTTCTTGAATGTTTACTAGTCAACAAGTCACCCAAAGAGGATGAGTTCTTGGTGGAATCAAGTGCAGATGTTTCAAGAAAGAACAAGCCTTGTTCCTCTGCTAGCTTCTTGCCGTCTTCCACGCTTACAGCTCTAATGTTGTCCAAATCAATTCTTGCTACAGTTGTATCCGAATGAGCTGTATCCGAATGAGCTGAAAATTTCATCAATTCACGATCATATTATGCTTCAATTTCAGACTAATTTCAGGATTTTGGTCAAACTAGGCTCTTACTACTGATCGACAATGGTAAAGGGATATTTAATATAATTAATTTAATTAATAATATGTTATAATAAATTCAGATGGATCATTTTGCCCTTGAAGAAAAAGACAAAATAACCGGATTTTATTAGCCAAATAACAGGTGATTTGAATTTTGGACCAAAATGACAAGAAAAGTGAAACCACAGGGACCCAGATTTAAAAGATTTGAGTTTTGGACTAAAATGGTAAAAGTGAACAAACCTCATAGGGACAAAATGACAGTTTACTCTTAAGTTTCTGTAAGTAGGATTTTTTTTCCTAATCTCTACCCGATTGTTAAAGAAGAAGAATTTTAGGTTTACTTCATTCAAAATGCAACAAATTTGGGATGTTGATTTATCATTTATGAATCTAAGGATAAGAATTGAGAAAATGGGTAAGACGGTGAAACAGAGAGAGAAAGAGGGGAAGATAGTGAGTCAGTGAGTTTGTGCCTGGGTTGTGTTGTGTAGCAAGAGGGTGGTAATAGTGAATGTAACATGATATCTCCAAATCTCCAATAAACCACTCAAAAGGCCCATCCATAGAAATTGATTTTCCTAGTGTATTATTTTTCTTTTATTTTTCCACAAAAATATATTTAACGTTGTTATCCCACACAAAAATATTCTCAAGATAATTTCAATTATTAATCAATTAGTTTTATTTGTTACATTTATCCTACTAATAATTATTATGAGTTAAATGCCATTTTAGTCCCTGTGTTTGGGTCTTTTGCCACTTTAGTCCAAATGTTTCATTTTTAACATCTGTGTAACGCCCTAAAACGTAATACCTTAAAATGACGCAGCGGAAAATTTGGGCCTTTAAAATTTCTTTCTATCTTAGTCATGTATCATACTTGGGGTTCGTTACTAGAAATTTTTAAAGTTAATTAAAGGGTTTACATCGTTCGTTCTGAATTTTCACATCAATTACATATACGCGTTTAAGCTACGTGACTACTCTTCCCGTACAATTTTTGCCCTTGACTCGATCTTCAATACTCCAATGCTTTAAACCGACGATAGACCGTGTAACCTACATTCACCACAAACATGCACATCATTAAAATTTGATAATCTACATTCATAATCTATCATACATAATTAATTGACCACGCCGCAATCTTTCTATGTGTGCCAGACTTTTCGATTATCCTTCCGAGTACAATCTTGCATTCCAATTCCTCAAAACTTCACGATGGACTACCATAGCATACCTGCAAATCTCATTTCATTCTCAAGGCACATGATTAGTAACTTAGTGCTCAAACATATTAAGGCTATGTACACATATATACTAGCCCCATTCCCTCATGTACAATTAATACTACATCGTACCTACGCACATCCGTACATGCACTTTTGGTCACATACTACACACACACATCATACGTACATACATACATACATACTTACATGTACCCGCGCATACCCCCATACCTCAAAACATACATGCCTGCATTCATTCGTATCTTCATATATTCACCAATACATTTCTACACATGTACCTACTTTCATGCGTTCCTACATTCATGTCTACGATCACACGTACTCCTATACATACACTAACACACATTTGCATACGCACACACATTTCTATACTTCCACATATATACATACATACACTTCCACATACGCACTTACATTCGTACATCTCTACACACATGCATACATACACATCTACATACGAACATATCTCTCCTACATCTTAACATACAAGAATATTCTATACATACCTCTATACATACGTATATACACATCTACACACATACATACCCCTCCTACATTGTTACATACGTGCATATTCTCGTACATATCTATACACTTCTACATACGTACCTACATTCATGTCTCTACTTGCATGCATACATACACATCTACACATGAACATACCTCCCCGCGATCTTTACACACATGCATATACTTATACCTATCTTTATACATACGCACATACTTTAACGATCATGTACTAGATCACACGTACCTCTTACATAATCATATGTTATTAATATGGGTCTTAGTCTTAGCTTTTTGGCCTATCAACATTTAAAAACCATCAGAATCATGTTTGGGAAGTCCGCCGTAGTCCACGGATATCAAACCGAAGCCCACGGTACGTCAATTAACTTAAATAACGAAGTTTCAGCTTTTGGAACTTGGGAAGGCCGTCGCCGACGCCCCTAGGGCCGTCGGCGACGGGCCTTGCATTTACCCGTAGCCCAAAAACCCGTAGACAGGAAATTAACCCGTCAGCACAAAAATGGTTTTTCCCTTGCCCGTCGGCGACGGCCCCCCACCCGTCGGCGACGCCCTCTAGAATCTGCAGTTTTCTGCAGATTCGTTTCGTCGTCCGTACGCACTAAAACGTGCGTATCTTTTGAACCGTTTACCCGTTTAACCTCCCGTTTCTTCCTACATGCTTGTAAATTCGCATTCTACCATGTGGACTTGAAATCCCATATCCGAATTAAGGAAATTCTTAACTTGTGAACTATCGAATTATTATTCATTTATGACTTGTTTGACCCGTTCATATTTTCTTCAACAACACATTCGATTTAGCCCAGAACTTACAAGAACATTATAGCTATAAAACCTTTACATTATCCGCACTACCACTCACCCATTAACGTGCTTATGCCCAATCCTACCCGTCACCCGGTTACCATTCCGTAGACACTTCTTATTCTTCGTTTCATCATAACATCAAGACCTCAGTTTGACCCCTTACATCTACTTAGCAAAATCGTTGGTAGCCGCTTCTTATTCTTCGTCTCAACCATTATGCTAATTAACTAGAACGTAACCTTACTTAACAAATTAAGAAGTGATTCCGGAAATCACTTACCTTGTGCATCCGTGTTCGTAGCCGCTTCCTTGCCTCATCTTGACCCGTTAGCCTTCCATGCTTGAGTACGTGTTAATGTAGTTCCTATCCTTTCATGTCACCACATCCATATTCTTTGTTAGCATACAAACTCATACATATCATCCATCATTTCTAATTCATGCCTTACATTAGACTTTCATTAATCAAAATTTTAACAACATAAGGCATAGATCAACAATCACATCTTTTCAAGCTCGTATAATTCTACATGTCATCATACACAACACATAATGATATAACATGTACCGTATGAGTTCTCAAGTCTTATATTCGTGTTAGGAAGCCTACCATACTATTCTCACATTCGTTGACTTTCTAGAAAGTCAACTATTAAATGTGCAAATTCTCATCCTTATAACGATACGGTTACGTTGATAAAGTTAACCATACTAATAACACTATATGCATTTCATACTCATGTTCTAGGACACACGTACGCGCATATAATTACTTACACACACATATATGTAATACATTTCATTCATACTAGCATTTTCATGTCTCTACAACTAACACTATAACACATATTAGCTAAACCAATATCGTTCCAATATTACTCCTTTATACAAATCTCATATGCTTCACATTTAGTGTACATTTACTCCATGATTTCAATTAAGAAATTATTCAAACATATGGTGAACATCATACCACTTCAGCCTAGAGTACAACCTTCTAATGCACACCTTTTACCAAATCATATAACCAACCAAAAATCATACATGTATTTCATCTAAAATATATTTCTCATGTTCAATTATAACCAATTACATGACATCCAAATATTATACATTTTCATCCATTACATGCATTCAATCTCATCTAGAAATCTCACCTAGACATTTCATCAAACACTTGGTGTGCATACCACTATCTAAGCATAATGTACAAGTATTTCATGCCTCACTTCCAACTTCATGATTTCATTCATCAACACCACTAAACATCAAGTAACTCATATCATGCTCAATTTATCTAACAAGAATTCATCATATACCACATCATACATCAAAATTACACAAGAATTGAACATGGATAATTCATTCAGATCACCATCCTTACCACTACAAGTGGGTTTTATGTCAAAGCATCAAATGACATCAAAATCTTGTATAATTCATGTTCTATATGATGCTTATAACATATATTCAGACCCAATTCATACTAATTCGTGACTCCATCATAACCCACTTCATACGAAATTACCAAATCTTAAATTACAACTTACCAAGTGATTTATAGGGCTAGATGATCATGAATTCATGTACATGCATTAGATCCGAGCTGAATTTCCCACTCAATTTGATGATTTTTGTGAAACTAGGGTTGAACCCCTTTTTCTCCTTCCTGACCATCGACACACTCACACACACTATGTGTGTGTGTGGTGTTTTAATTTTATTTTTATAATTTCATGTTTCCCCACTTAACGGTTTTGGTCCCTCTAGTTTCATTTTGATTATGTGAGGGATTAAAACTCTTTTCTTTTTACCAACCGGGTTTTAATTTACCAAACCCGGTTTTGGGGTGTTACAAGTCTACCCCCTTAAATTAGGTTTCGTCCCCGAAACCTTTCTCATTTTCGTTTATACACAAATCTATGTTTGACTTCTTCTTATCAAATCTATACTTTCCATGCCATACTTCCATGTAACCTTCTCATTTCCTTGACCGGTTAGTAAAAGTTCATCGTCCCTATATATTCAAACTTATACGAATGCTTACTTATAAAGGCAACCATTACATCCTTTTATGTTTTAACTCCGTCCCACGGATTTAAACGTAACTTTCATACCCTTCATTCCTTCTATGTTTGAATCCATCTAGCGGTTTCAAACATATCATTCGTACCTTTTGTTTCTTACATGTGTTTAACAAAAACTTAAGGTTTTACCTACCTTCAGCAACTAGGTTTTAAGGTTAGTCATCTTAGTTGTCGAATCATAATTACTTCATTTTAGTTCTATCCATATATGAGTTTTCTTCTTCCTTACACATTCAACTACCCAAGTAAATGGGGTTCGGCATAAACACTCTCAATGAGAGTTAAGCATACACATTCGACTACCCAAATAATTGGGTTTGGCATAAACACTCTCAACGAGAGTTAAGCATACACATTCGACTACCCAAATAATTGGGTTTCGGCATAAACACTCTCAAGGAGAGTTAAGCATACACATTCCACTACCCAAATAATTGGGTCTTTCGCTTTTAATCATAACTTCTTCTTTCAATCCGTATAACGGATTAAGCTTCTAGCATTCATTAGAGCATTCAATATCACCCATTCAAAACGGATGGTAGCTTATTCTTATTCGACTTGTTCGCTAGAACCGTCGACTCGCATAACTTTTCATAACCTTCGTTAGCATAACCAAATCCGCAATGGATTTGCTATTTCGCATTCGCTACGACATAGCGCCCACCTGCTACCCAGTTCTACCGGACATACCTGCAATAATTGCCACGGTCTCACGAACGTCATATGCTTCTTGCGTACTGGCCAGGTGCGCAATTCACACACTAGTTTCGTGCCTTCGTGTAATCATCGACTTATGCCCGAGAAATGGGTTTCAGTTTTGTGCGCATTTCTAAAACTTCCCCAAGACCACATCATTGTCTTTCGTTTAATAATTACCCTCCCAAGGAGACCCCTTCCTTTTTCTTTTGACATCGGTACTCATACATATTAGTAGTGTATACCTGGGGTTAATTTGCCTATTTGCACCTTTGCCCGCCTTAGCGTTCATCCTATTCTGTATTCACGGATCATCCTCTTCAAACTCTTAAGCTTACCTTGCACATAACACACTATTAGTTCCTTCAAATACATAATCTAATACATACTTACATTCGCCTTTACATTTAGGCCTCGATCGAGTCTTGGATTGTACGGGTTCTTGATTACGAGAGCACACCGGTTTGAGTTCAAGCATTTACTTTCTATTACTTGATTCTCTCAAACCAGGGCTCTGATACCAACTTGTAACGCCCTAAAACGTAATACCTTAAAATGACGCAGCGGAAAATTTGGGCCTTTAAAATTTCTTTCTATCTTAGTCATGTATCATACTTGGGGTTCGTTACTAGAAATTTTTAAAGTTAATTAAAGGGTTTACATCGTTCGTTCTGAATTTTCACATCAATTACATATACGCGTTTAAGCTACGTGACTACTCTTCCCGTACAATTTTTGCCCTTGACTCGATCTTCAATACTCCAATGCTTTAAACCGACGATAGACCGTGTAACCTACATTCACCACAAACATGCACATCATTAAAATTTGATAATCTACATTCATAATCTATCATACATAATTAATTGACCACGCCGCAATCTTTCTATGTGTGCCAGACTTTTCGATTATCCTTCCGAGTACAATCTTGCATTCCAATTCCTCAAAACTTCACGATGGACTACCATAGCATACCTGCAAATCTCATTTCATTCTCAAGGCACATGATTAGTAACTTAGTGCTCAAACATATTAAGGCTATGTACACATATATACTAGCCCCATTCCCTCATGTACAATTAATACTACATCGTACCTACGCACATCCGTACATGCACTTTTGGTCACATACTACACACACACATCATACGTACATACATACATACATACTTACATGTACCCGCGCATACCCCCATACCTCAAAACATACATGCCTGCATTCATTCGTATCTTCATATATTCACCAATACATTTCTACACATGTACCTACTTTCATGCGTTCCTACATTCATGTCTACGATCACACGTACTCCTATACATACACTAACACACATTTGCATACGCACACACATTTCTATACTTCCACATATATACATACATACACTTCCACATACGCACTTACATTCGTACATCTCTACACACATGCATACATACACATCTACATACGAACATATCTCTCCTACATCTTAACATACAAGCATATTCTATACATACCTCTATACATACGTATATACACATCTACACACATACATACCCCTCCTACATTGTTACATACGTGCATATTCTCGTACATATCTATACACTTCTACATACGTACCTACATTCATGTCTCTACTTGCATGCATACATACACATCTACATATGAACATACCTCCCCGCGATCTTTACACACATGCATATACTTATACCTATCTTTATACATACGCACATACTTTAACGATCATGTACTAGATCACACGTACCTCTTACATAATCATATGTTATTAATATGGGTCTTAGTCTTAGCTTTTTGGCCTATCAACATTTAAAAACCATCAGAATCATGTTTGGGAAGTCCGCCGTAGTCCACGGATATCAAACCGAAGCCCACGGTACGTCAATTAACTTAAATAACGAAGTTTCAGCTTTTGGAACTTGGGAAGGCCGTCGCTGACGCCCCTAGGGCCGTCGGCGACGGGCCTTGCATTTACCCGTAGCCCAAAAACCCGTAGACAGGAAATTAACCCGTCAGCACAAAAATGGTTTTTCCCTTGCCCGTCGGCGACGGCCCCCCACCCGTCGGCGACGCCCTCTAGAATCTGCAGTTTTCTGCAGATTCGTTTCGTCGTCCGTACGCACTAAAACGTGCGTATCTTTTGAACCGTTTACCCGTTTAACCTCCCGTTTCTTTCTACATGCTTGTAAATTCGCATTCTACCATGTGGACTTGAAATCCCATATCCGAATTAAGGAAATTCTTAACTTGTGAACTATCGACTTATTATTCATTTATGACTTGTTTGACCCGTTCATATTTTCTTCAACAACACATTCGATTTAGCCCAGAACTTACAAGAACATTATAGCTATAAAACCTTTACATTATCCGCACTACCACTCACCCATTAACGTGCTTATGCCAATCCTACCCGTCACCCGGTTACCATTCCGTAGACACTTCTTATTCTTCGTTTCATCATAACATCAAGACCTCAGTTTGACCCCTTACATCTACTTAGCAAAATCGTTGGTAGCCGCTTCTTATTCTTCGTCTCAACCATTATGCTAATTAACTAGAACGTAACCTTACTTAACAAATTAAGAAGTGATTCCGGAAATCACTTACCTTGTGCATCCGTGTTCGTAGCCGCTTCCTTGCCTCATCTTGACCCGTTAGCCTTCCATGCTTGAGTACGTGTTAATGTAGTTCCTATCCTTTCATGTCACCACATCCATATTCTTTGTTAGCATACAAACTCATACATATCATCCATCATTTCTAATTCATGCCTTACATTAGACTTTCATTAATCAAAATTTTAACAACATAAGGCATAGATCAACAATCACATCTTTTCAAGCTCGTATAATTCTACATGTCATCATACACAACACATAATGATATAACATGTACCGTATGAGTTCTCAAGTCTTATATTCGTGTTAGGAAGCCTACCATACTATTCTCACATTCGTTGACTTTCTAGAAAGTCAACTATTAAATGTGCAAATTCTCATCCTTATAACGATACGGTTACGTTGATAAAGTTAACCATACTAATAACACTATATGCATTTCATACTCATGTTCTAGGACACACGTACGCGCATATAATTACTTACACACACATATATGTAATACATTTCATTCATACTAGCATTTTCATGTCTCTACAACTAACACTATAACACATATTAGCTAAACCAATATCGTTCCAATATTACTCCTTTATACAAATCTCATATGCTTCACATTTAGTGTACATTTACTCCATGATTTCAATTAAGAAATTATTCAAACATATGGTGAACATCATACCACTTCAGCCTAGAGTACAACCTTCTAATGCACACCTTTTACCAAATCATATAACCAACCAAAAATCATACATGTATTTCATCTAAAATATATTTCTCATGTTCAATTATAACCAATTACATGACATCCAAATATTATACATTTTCATCCATTACATGCATTCAATCTCATCTAGAAATCTCACCTAGACATTTCATCAAACACTTGGTGTGCATACCACTATCTAAGCATAATGTACAAGTATTTCATGCCTCACTTCCAACTTCATGATTTCATTCATCAACACCACTAAACATCAAGTAACTCATATCATGCTCAATTTATCTAACAAGAATTCATCATATACCACATCATACATCAAAATTACACAAGAATTGAACATGGATAATTCATTCAGATCACCATCCTTACCACTACAAGTGGGTTTTATGTCAAAGCATCAAATGACATCAAAATCTTGTATAATTCATGTTCTATATGATGCTTATAACATATATTCAGACCCAATTCATACTAATTCGTGACTCCATCATAACCCACTTCATACGAAATTACCAAATCTTAAATTACAACTTACCAAGTGATTTATAGGGCTAGATGATCATGAATTCATGTACATGCATTAGATCCGAGCTGAATTTCCCACTCAATTTGATGATTTTTGTGAAACTAGGGTTGAACCCCTTTTTCTCCTTCCTGACCATCGACACACTCACACACACTATGTGTGTGTGTGGTGTTTTAATTTTATTTTTATAATTTCATGTTTCCCCACTTAACGGTTTTGGTCCCTCTAGTTTCATTTTGATTATGTGAGGGATTAAAACTCTTTTCTTTTTACCAACCGGGTTTTAATTTACCAAACCCGGTTTTGGGGTGTTACAATCTGGATCCAAAAAGGTTTCATCGTTGTCATTTTGGTCCAACTGACTTAACCCCATCCAATAAACTCTATTAAGTCAAGGGCATTTATGTCTTTATAGTTATTTTGTATGTTTTATTAATAAAATGAATAAAAAAACAAATTTAAGTATATATACACTCACATATAACACATTCAGTCATACACCAGGTCTCTCATCTTTCTCTCACTCTACGGCAACCATCCTCACCAACTACCACCTGCCGCCATCACCACCACACGTGCACCACAACCACCCGGCCACCACAATTCGGAGAGCAATCTGTAACCGTCGGCCACTGCCACTGTGGGAACTCCAACGAACCCGCAATACTTTCCCGCATTCCGCTCGTTTTTTGATTCCAAACAAAACCCCTTTGTCAATTTGCCACGACAGGGGGGATTAAATGATCAATTTGGGGGATTTGAAATCTAGGGTTCTTGAGGATTGGGGGTTAGTTTCAGTCACCAACGCGGGTGATGGTGACGTTGGTGGTGGTCGGGTGCAGGTGATGGTGATGGTGAAGCGGTGGTGAGGCAGTAATGGTTATGGTTGTGGTGAGGCGGTGGTGGTGAGGCTGTGATGGTGATGGTGGCAGTGGTGGTGGGGTTGGGTAGAGTGAATGACAGTGAAGAGTGGACAACCCATCATTCTTGCCGGCGTAGAGTGAATGTGGTGGGTAGAGTGATTGACAGGGAAGAGCGGACAAAATTAGGTGGAGTGACAAGGTCTTGGACTGCTGATCAATGATGATGATGACGCGGCCTGGGTTTCTGGTAGTGAGTAGTACGATGAAAAGGGCTGTTGTTTAGCTGGTGAAGCTGTGGTGTTTCAGGTTGCAGGAGGTTGTGAAGGATTTGGTTGCTATTAGGTGGTGATTAGAGTGAGGAGTGTCGATGATTGTTCGGATTTATGGTAGTGTGTTGAACGGTGGTGGAGAAAGGAGTTATATGATGGTGGTTAACGGGTAGTTAAGTGTAGGCAGTGGTGTACAGTGGTAGGTGTGGTGGTTTACGGGTGAGTGTGGTGATGGTGAAAAAAGATTGGTTGTTTGCAGGTTGTGGTCTAGGATTTCAACTTTAGATTGAAGATGCAGTGTTAAATAAGCAAAGGGCTGGATATATATTAATGTTTTTAAACAATAAAGAACTAAGGGTTAATTAAAAGAAAAATGAAATGACTAAAATGCCCTTGGCAGACTTAACACATATGGATGGAGTTAAGTCAGTTGGACCAAAATGGCAACGATGAAACCTTTTTGGACCCAGATGTTAAAAATGAAACCTTTGGACTAAAGTGGCAAATTGGCCCAAACCACAGGGACTAAAATGGCATTTAACTCAATTATTATTGTATGATTTCAATTATTAATCAATTACTTTTATATAAATATAAACCAATACAACCCTTTTAAATAATAAAATAAATTATATTGGGTATACAGCTGGGTAATCTGGTCGGGTAAACGGGTATATCACTAAATCTCAAACCCGAAAAAAAAAACACTAATCCCAGACCTGGTCCTATACCCAATTAACCGACCCTAAACCCGTCTCCAATGTGTTGAGTTTTCGGATTTACCCATTAGATTCAGGTTCGATTGTCACCCCTAATGCATGCCGCGTAGCACAGGGTAATCCAACTAGTTAACAATTACAATTTACAAAATCAAGTTACAAAGTGTCTAAACATTAAAAAAAATACCTATTATAAATTAGGGGTCGATGCCCGAGTGGTTAATGGGGACGGACTGTAAATTCATTGACAATATGTCTACTGTTAGGATCTAAGGGTTGTCTGTGATTGTGTTTGTTTGCATAAAACGAATAAGTGCAGCGGAAATGAGTAGCAAACTTTGTAAACACAAACAAAGGAAAGTGTAGATTGATAAACAATTGCTTTTCATTGAGTCAAAAGATTTACATAAAAGCAAAAGATTACAGTGCAGGCTTACAATCTAAACTCCCCCTCAGCCTGATACACCAAAGTTGGTTGCACAAGATGAAAGGATGAATTGAGGAGAAAAACTCACTCAAAACGATCAAGTGTAACAGTACAGAGTACTGTCATACTTATAGGTAAACCAAACTATTGATATGCTTCAGCTGACGTCACCATGATAGTGACATCTAACGACCTAACAAACTATAAATATTGTTCTATACAAACTACTGTTATGTAACATCTGATAATCACTAAAGTACAAAACATAAGGAAACTACTGCTTCACGTTCCACTGTTGTAGCCTTAGCACAGATGTTGAGTCTTCAGTGCTTTCTTCAAAGGTGATCAGTCTTTGAGAGGGCAGTGCTTGAGTCTTCAGCAGTACTTAGGATACAGCAGTAGATAGAGCAACAGAGTTTGTCTTCAGCAGTTGTTAGATAATCATCAGAGTTTGGTTTATCAGTTGTTGTAGTTGAGCAGCACTTAACATCCATCAGCTGTTAGATAACCACTGTCAAGGGGAGAGATTAGAGTAAACTGCTGCTTATTAAGTGTCCACTGATGGGATCCGGTTTTGGCTTTACATTATCTGTTCCTCTGTTAGGGTTCAATCCCAACAATCTCCCCCTGGAACAGATAATGCCAAAACCCTTCCTTATTCAGGACCTTTATTACTCATCAAGAGTGCCCTAGCTTGTTCCTTAAATTCAGCTTCAAATTCTTTGGCACTCTGGTCATCTTCATCCCTGCACAGTGAGAGCTCAAGGAGATCCTGCAAATCTTTAACACTAAGGCCTAGTGCTTCTTTCCTTGATATATGCTTCACCTCACCATTGGCTCTGACCAGGGTCAATACATGGGTCTTTTGATCAGACATCCACTTTAGTATTTTAAAGCCTAATGGGTTTCTTGGGAGAGATTTATCTTCTGATGAGTTGAGAGATAATGGCCTTGAAAACACATGCAAACTCTCAGACATTCTTTTGAAAGCTTCTTCTATGACTTTGTTTGCTGCAACTATGTCTTCTGCAGTTTCTTGTCCAGTAAGCTCTTGTTTTTCATTGTCTATCATGCCTGTTGCAGTGTTTGAGGATGCAGGGCTGTTTAATAACTTCACAAAGAGACTTTGAAGCTTTGATGAGCTATCTTCTTTCAGACCCATTTTCTTGATGGTGTCTTTGAAGAACTCTGCTTCTTTTTCCTTGACCTCTTATTCAGTCAGCTGTTTGCCTTCATCTTGTTTTGACCCAAGTGTAGGACTGTCTGCTGATTTTAGCATTGTCTTGAGGTTTTCAATTTGTTGTTCCATCTTCATCATTTGTTCTTTCTTCTTCCTTTTCTTCAGCCTCTCATAGGCTTCATCAGTTTGCTGCCTAGACCATTTTGATATGGCTTCAGCAGTGTCTACTTTAGCATCCACTAACTCCTTCTTCTTTCCTTTATATTCAGCAGTGAGATCAGCAATGAGTCTTTTGTACTTACTCCAGTTTGGAGCAGTTTTCTTCTTTGAAGGATCATTTTTTATTCTTTGGATCCTTTCAGCCTCATGCTTCAAAGCTACTAAAGGCCATTCTTTAAACTGGGATTCTTCAGCAGGATAGAACTTTTCTTTCATGATGAAGGCTAGAAGCTGTTCTCTCAATTTCTTCTTTTGATCTGCCTTCTCTTTTTCTAGCTCTTGTGCAAATTCTTCCATCTGCTTAACATTTGCAAGGTAGAACTCCAGTCTATTAGCAATGCCTACTTCGCTTAGTCTTTCCTTCTCACTGTCAACCTTAGCTTTAACTTTAGCTTGCCTAGCCTTTAACTTGAGATAACCAGTTATATCTTCTGGAGCTATGTAGCCAATGAGTGAGGAGAATTTTCTTTTTGAAGGATCTGTTTCTCTATAAAACTGTCTCATCTCATTTTTGATGGCATCAAGCTCTAGTGGATATTTTTCAGCATTTGGATCATGTATCCCTTCATCGGCAGTAATAGGTTTTCTTTTTCTGCTAAAGAGCCTTGGTTGAGATATAGGAAAGGATAGAGCAGTGGTGGATGGTTGACTAACAACTGTTGAAACAACTGGTGTCTCAACTGTTGCTGTCATTACAACTACTGATGTATCAGTAGTTGTCTTCTGCTTTTGAGCAGGGGATGGGGGATGTGATGGTGGTGGTGACTCATCATCAGGAATGAAAACCCTTCTCCTTTTTAATGGAGGGGAGACTGATGATGTTTTGGGTGGATCAGTGGTTTGTGACTGTGACTGACTGACAGTAGTTGAAACAACTGGTGTTTCAACCACTGTTGTCATTACAACAGATCTGCTGTCTTCTGCTCTATGGCAGGAGGCAGTGGTGGTGATGTGATTGTAGATGATGATAGTGGTGGTTTTTGTGTTATAGACACAGATGATGATGGTGGTGGAGCAGTAGTTGTGGTGGTGTGTGTTGAAACAGTAGTTGTGTGTGTTGGAGGTGTGTGTGTTGATGAGATGGCAGCTGTTTGGCTACTGACAGCAGTTTTTGTAACTACTGTTGTATCAGCTGTTGAATTTTTTGAGGTTTTGGGTTTTTCTGGTTCAATGTGCATCCCATCTTCTATACCTTTCTTTTTCAACCTGATTTTCTCCCCCTTTTTGGCATTATCTGCCAGGGGTGTATCCATGAAGAAAATGGTAGATGGGCCTTTCTCATTTTGAGCATTCTGTTGTATGCTGGCCTTTATAGCCTTGATGTCTGCTTGAGTGTCTTTGAACCGAGACTCCACCATGTTGGTCAGCATTTGTACTTGATTTGCGTGCTGTTTAGCAGCCAATTGTTGCTGATGTTCAAGCAGTGGTTGGAGAATATTCCATAGCTCATTTGCAGCAAATGCTTGTGGAGCAGGTGCTTGAGCAGGAGGAGCAGAAGATTGGGCTATTTGAGCTTCTAACAGCTGCTGCACCATATCTTTTATTTCTGCAACTGTAGATTCCAGATTTTCAACTCTGGCCGTCAATTCATTGTATTTTGAATCATCACCTGAATTAACAGGATCATCTGAATCCCCACCAGCAGTGGTTGTATCAATGTGTGACTTAGGAGCTGTAGCCCAAAAGTCATCCATTGATGCCCCTTTTTCTTGGTACTGGGGACTTCTTTCTTCGGCACTCGATAATCCTTTGATGTTACCAGCAGTTAAAGATAACTCACTGGTGGTTACCGATGTTGCCATGGAAGAAATTGCCTTCAAGGGAGTCTTAGTTATGTAACAACTGTCCAACTGAAGATCTGTTGATCCATCAGTTGTAGTTGCTGCTCCACTTGAACTACCACCGAGAGTTACTTGTAACTCAGGGGGTGTAACCTCCTCAACTGTTGCTTGGATAACAGAGGTATTAACATCAGACCCAGTCACTTGTGGAGGTATTCTCTCAGTAATGGGTGATTGAGAGGAACTGGTTTTTGTCTGTGCAATATCAACTGCATGCAACAGGGGTATTATTGATTGTGGCATTATTATTGGTGAGGGTATGGGTGTTGAAAGAGACATGTCCTTGGGATCAGGACTGTGGAAGATAGATCCGAGTGGACCTAGAGCTTCATATTGTGGTGTCCCTGTGCTTACAACTTGATCCTTTTGTGAGGATGCAAGAGGAGTTTGAGGCTGGGGTTGAGATCTTTCTACCAACTGCTGTAAGGAAGTAGCAGCAGTGGTTTCTGGTGACTTTTGTGTTGTCACTGGCAGTTGCTCTGGGATCTCATCTTCCAGAGTTGCCTTTGTTTTGGGTTTGGTGGGTTTTCTGGATGGTTTTCTTTTGGTCTTTTTGGTGGTGGCAGGTGTGGGTTTCAGAGCAGTGGGTGTGCTACTCTGATAACCTGGAGCAGTGGGCTCAGCAGTGGTTTCTTGAGGGTCAGTGGCAGTTTCTAAAATCTGCTCTGCCTCTTTTGTTTTTAATTTTATTTGTGCCATCATTCTTGAAAAAGTTTCTATTGTTAAACAGTTTATTTTGAATGAGACACCTTGTTTGGGCACTTCTGCCTCTTTCCCGACAAATTTTTGTTCAAAATAGTAACTGAGAAACCTAGGAAAGAGCAGAAATGCCTTATTATCAACGTTCTTTACCAAATCATCAAATATTTCCTGGGAGTAGTTATAGTTTTCATTGTTCAAAATTGCATACCCCAGGCATTGGATTTTTGTTGGTATCTCATTGAAGGACGTTGTTTTATTTGAAACACACATGAGCAGTGTGTGGAATAAAAATCTGGGTGCAGAAGGGAAGTAACCCTTTTGTAGGGTGTCCCTGTTTGGTTGTTCTGCATAGCCCCTTTTCATGAAATCCTTTACCAACTCGTCTTTTGTAAAAGAGGTTTTTCCATTTAAATCATCGAGTTTAAAGGTTTCAGAGATGGATTTTGGTGAGATTTTTACCTTCTTACCCTGTATCGAGGAGTTGATGGCGGCGATGATATCTCCTTGTTTTTCAAGGGTGGCATTTTTCCAGAACTCTCTCTGGGTATCAAGGTAAATAGGAGCGTCTGCTGTTATCAAAGTTTTGTACTTTGATGCAGAAAGGATGTCAAGGATGGAGTCGAAAGTGTGGTTATCGGTAGGTTTTGTGAGTATACCTACATAGTTGTGTGGAGATTTGTAGCGAATCTCCGGTGTTTCAGCAGCCATTTGAGTGGCATCTGCTGTTGTGGAAGAAGATGCTGGTTTTGATTTTGACTTCGATTTTGGTTTCGTCATTTTGGATGAAGAAGATCGAAGAAGTTTTTGGAGTTATGAGAGGGAAACTGCTATGAGAAGAGAACTTTTGGAATTCAATTCGACAGTAAAACCCTGTTTGGATTTAATCATGGTTTTATTTAGGGAAAAAGTGATTGCTGATGTGGCAGCGGTTATTTTGATCTGAAGGCTAAAAAACTGACCACGTGTCAAACATCTGATGGAATGGTAAATAATGGAGGACAGTTGTTTTGACAACTACTGATGGAGCAAGTATCAGTAGTTACAACAAACATCAGTATTTTTTAAAAGCAGAGGTTGACACTTTAGCAGTGGACAGACTTTAGAGAGCAGATGTTAAAGCACAACAGCATTTTAGATACAACAGTGGATAAAAAACCAATGAGGATCATATGTTTAATAACTGTTTGTGCGGCAGTGTTTTGACTTTTGACAAATTCTTTTAGCACCTGTTTGCTCAGATGTAGAAAATGATTTGTTCTTGTAAAAGCACAATCTCTTGTCTATCATCTGTTAAGTACCAGAAATGCTATTCTTAACAATACACATTTTAGATGCATAATATCAAGATTAAATTGTCAGCAATGATTCTCAGAAATTTTGTTCAAGGTTTTGCCAACTGTCTATTTTTTAGACAGTGGTTTAGCATCCCAGATGATGAAGACATTTCTACATGAGCTGCTCATTTTGTGTCTAATTACTGGAACTAGAATATGAGTATCTCAGTAGTCTAAGTCAATTTGCAATCAATTTATGATCAGTGGAAACCTAACTTGAGCTTAATATGATCTCGATATGTGTGCCTTTTCCTTTTGATTAAATTTAAGGATAGTAATTACACACAAAAATAAGGTAATTACATCCAGACCAGAGATGAACTTTTACTATAAAAAAGAGTAAAAAGATCATAATATATTTTAAAATAAATAAAATACATCTGGTTTATATTATAGAAGAAAACACCTTAACAAAAAACAAAGGAAGTTTTGAAAAAAAAATCAAAAGGATCCGACAATTTTCCAGTAAATTCATGATCATATTATTTTCAAGTTATTTTGACCATTGTTTGGGTCATTTTCTTGTCAATTGATTGTAAGTCCATTTTAAGCACAATCACTTGAGATGCCATTGTTACCAGAACAATTTCTGTATTGATAAATGCACACAGTTGCATGATGACCACTGATGACCTAACTTTAACCTCAAAAGTGTTTTCTGCTTATGCTCTTTTCTTTTGATTTCAAAAGTTTTGAGATAGCTACACTTTGAGATTTGTTCATTTTCCCTTTTTACCCTATTTATTTACATGTTCAGAAATACTCACTATGAGATTATACTTTGAACATGCTTTGTCCATAATCACTTTGAAGCAATGTTTTGAGAGATCTGACCATATTTGATCATGTTTCATTACAGATCTCACATTACCTATGATTAGGACTGTTTTGACACCTTATTTTCTCAATGTGTTTAGACAAAGTCGATTTGGTCCTTTTGAAGGTACTCAACTTGCCTTTGAGCACATGAGAGATTTTGACCAAAGTTTTATTCCCTCTTTTCCTTTTCAGCAGTATTCTAGTGTTTTAGATGAACACAAGTTTTGCTGAACTGAGGTACATACTTTAGTTGTTTATTGAAAACATCACAAATATCAAAACAACAATTGAAATCAATTTTGAAAGCATCGAACGATCCCATAATTTATCAGCGGAAATGAGTGCAGCGGAAATGAGTAGCAAACTTTGTAAGGGCTGTCTGTGATTGTGTTTGTTTGCATAAAACGAATAAGTGCAGCGGAAATGAGTAGCAAACTTTGTAAACACAAACAAAGGAAAGTGTAGATTGATAAACAATTGCTTTTCATTGAGTCAAAAGATTTACATAAAAGCAAAAGATTACAGTGCAGGCTTACAATCTAAACTCCCCCTCAGCCTGATACACCAGAGTTGGTTGCACAAGATGAAAGGATGAATTGAGGAGAAAAACTCACTCAAAACGATCAAGTGTAACAGTACAGAGTACTGTCATACTTATAGGCAAACCAAACTACTGATATGCTTCAGCTGACGTCACCATGATAGTGACATCTAACGACCTAACAAACTATAAATACTGTTCTATACAAACTACTGTTATGTAACATCTGATAATCACTAAAGTACAAAACATAAGGAAACTACTGCTTCACGTTCCACTGTTGTAGCCTTAGCACAGATGTTGAGTCTTCAGTGCTTTCTTCAAAGGTGTTCAGTCTTTGAGAGGGCAGTGCTTGAGTCTTCAGCAGTACTTAGGATACAGCAGTAGATAGAGCAACAGAGTTTGTCTTCAGCAGTTGTTAGATAATCATCAGAGTTTGGTTTATCAGTTGTTGTAGTTGAGCAGCACTTAACATCCATCAGCTGTTAGATAACCACTGTCAAGGGGAGAGATTAGAGTAAACTGCTGCTTATTAAGTGTCCACTGATGGGATCCGGTTTTGGCTTTACATTATCTGTTCCTCTGTTAGGGTTCAATCCCAACATCTACGCTGGTTCAAATCGAGAAGGGTTAAAATGGCAGTTCCTGCTCCTTGGGAGGTGCCAAATAAATGACCCTTTGACATCTCTTCATCTGCAAATAATATTTTGGTGCATATAGAAGTTGTACGCTATGCTTATGGAGGTTTAAAAAAAATAACATTACACTTTTAACCTAAAACTACTTTGGTTGTTTACTTTCAACACAAATTTTTTCTATCTTTTTCAATTTAACCTCACAACTTTTTTTATTATCAACTTTGGTCCCCATACTTTGCATATTTTGCAGATTTTTTTATGTTTTGGTCTAAATTTTGCGAGTTAACACGGCACAATGTTCGTGTGTGGTTCAATGATTTACATTTTGTTTTACACTTTGTTCTAAAATTTGCGAGTTAACTTAATGCAACATGTGTGTGTGGTTCAACGTTTTTATGTCGTCTATTTTTCCCGTTTGATAAGTTCGTCGCAACGCGCCGTTCCTAGATGGAGTTAGTTATTATTTTCTATGTTTTACGTTTCGGTCTAATTTATCCGCATTAATACGCCGCAACTTCAGTGTTGAAGGTCGCGTGCGGTGTTGTGGCATTGATGCTATATGTCACGGTTTTACGCCCCACTGCAACGTGAGTGGCTTAACACTAGTTACTTCGAATTTATAAACATAAATGTGAACTATTTGCCCATCCAGGGCTCGGGCATTACAGTGTTATGAAATGAAAATGATCCAACCATTTAAGAAACTTAAGGTATCATGCAAACAAATGAATTACTTGACAAAGTCGAGTGCAAACGAATAAGAAGTTGGTGCTTCCTTTTTTTAGCTCTCAGTTTTCTTAGTCTAAAAAATATTCCAATAAAGCAGTATAACACGTTTTCCAAAATTTTGTTGCATTCACTTTTAGATTCTAAAATTCTATCTCCTGAAAATGAACTTGAACAACTTTCTTGAGCCTTTTCTTGGTCCACTAACCTATTCTCTAGTCATGCAATAGCAAGTTAGATAATTTGGCTTTTAAAAGTTAGAATTTGAGGTTGTGCCTTAAAATTTATGTCTTTTGTAAGGTTGATAAAACAAAAGAAATCAACTTTCATATTTTCCACTTTAACGAAAAAAAAAAAAACATAAATAAAAAATAAGGATTAAACGTACCATTATGAAGTCATTTGAGATAGTTTCGAACACAGCCTCAAAACAATGAAAATCTTTTTTTTTTCTGCAACATGTTGGACAGTTAACTATGTAGTTGGGCCTACGCCTGTATACGAACCGAACGAACACGAACACAAACATAGGCATTAGGTTTTATGAAAAAAAAACCCGATATGTATATGTAAAATATTTTTTAATATGGTATACCTTTACAAACACCCACATAGACCCATTTACAAAACTATTCTTATGGTTTAGATTAGTTATTAGCCTATTGGCATTAGGTTTAGACCTTTAGTGAGCCCAATACCCAATTTCGTTAAGGCATAAGGACACGTTTTTTCGAGCTCGAACAGGGTACACGAATTCTAAGGGCCGACCCTGATTTCATTCTCTGGCAATTCGGACGGACATCAATTATTCCTTTAGTCGCGATTCCACAACCAAACAATTATTACGATTATCAGTTGCAATTTCTTCTATTGTTGATGCTCGTGATAGATACTTGTTTCATCAATATCAATATATCATGGTCTAATTCAAAGTTTGATACTATTTGGTAAACATATTGTTGCAGGGAAGACCATAATATATTGTTGCAAATGTTGTGCTTAATCATCTTTGTTTGGTTATATCCTTTTCATCTGTACGGTGTACAGATATAGGATACTGTTATGTCGATGTTTTGGGGATGAATGGATGATTTTGGCACGGTAATAAAAAAATGCAAAAAGAATAAAAAGAAATAACTTACTGAAACGTAACAAAAAAAAAAAAGTTAGTGAAAAGACACAAAAATTTTCACACTATAAATTTCCAACAATTTGTGAGGTTGTACTTATGGCTTATGGTAGTTTAAAAAAGAAAAAAACTAATATTACATTTTTAATCCAAAATTATTTGATTTTTTTCACTTTTAACCTAAAAATTTTCATGTTTTGCAAATTTAACCTAACAACTTTTTACTTTCAATATTGGTCTCTTACTTTTCATATTTTCGCAAATTTTTCGTATTATGTTTCGCTCGAAATTTTGCAAATTAATACGACGCAACATGCGTATATGGTTTAACGTTTTTACGTTTCGTTATAAATTTTGTGAGTTAACACGGTGCAACGTGCGTGTGTGGTTCAACTTTCTTACATCGTCTATTTTTTTCCTGTTTGATAGGTTCGTCGCAATGCGCGAGTTCTAAATGGACTTACTTATTATTTTTATGTTTTACATTTCGGTCTAATTTCTCTACATTAACATACCACAACTTTAGTGTTGGTGCTCATTACCGGTGGTGTGGTATTGTTAGGGGTGAGCAAAAGGAAAAACCCGACCCTACCCGACTATTACCCGACCCGAGAACCGATCAAACATAAAATACAGAACCGATTCACTACCCTAAATATAGGGTCGGTTCCGGTCCATAGGTAAAAGTCGGGTTTCACCATGAAAAGAACCGAGAACCGACTCGACCCGACCCGATTTTTTATGAAAAATTGGAACCGATCTAAATACCTAGGTACTTGGGTTCGGTTCGGATTGGGTAATTTTTGGTTCGGTTCTCGGTTATTTTCGGTCTGGACCTAAATTTGCTCACCCCTAGGTATTGTTGCTATTTATCATAGTTTACGCCCCGCCATAAAGCGGGGATTAATACTGTTAATAAAATAGGTAAATATGAAATTTTTACAAGTTTAGTAAAATTAAGCTCTACAACAATATCTCAGCCGTTGATATTTTAAATCTCTATTTTTTCACTTCTTGCAAGACCTTCACTTCTGAAACCCTAATCAATCAGCCGCACAGTCCTCTGAAAATGGCGATCGATAATCTAACGACACCTGCTGCTCAGAAGCCGCGATGGGGCGAACTGGAAGAAGAGGATGACGGAAGTGATTACGACTTCTTGTTGCCTCCAAAGCAGGTGATTGGACCGGATGAGCACGGTTTGAAGAAGGTGATTGAGTATAAGTTTAATGACGAGGGTAACCGCGTTAAGATAACTACCACTACCCGTGTTCGTAAGCTTGCCAACGCTCGCCTCAGTAAGCGCGCTGTCGAGAGGCGCTCCTGGGCTAAGTTTGGTGATGCTGTTCATGAGGATGTTGGTGCTCGGTTGACTATGGTCTCTACTGAGGAAATTATCTTTGAGCGACCTAGGGCTCCAGGTAATTATTGTTGTAACTTGTTATGTTTTGTTTCCATAACTTGTTGCTGTATATATGACATGACATCCGTGTTAGTAATCTCTAATTGCTGTTGTAGTGTATAAGCAGCATATCGATTATATTGGTTAAATATCGCTGCTGATAATATCGGTACTGATATTCTGACCGATATTTGACATCGATATTTTACTAGGGACCAATATATCACCGATATTAACTCCTTAGCTTCGTAGTCATATTATCATATGGGAGTTGGGAAGTACCTCATGTCGACAGGGCGTTTTAATGAAATTTATAATCTTTTACGGGATGTGTATGATAGTCTTAATGTCTGAGGTGCTGTTTGGCAACTTCTGAATTGTTAAGTGCTGAACCAGTAAGGTCTGAACCATTAAGTGCTGAACCAGTAAGAGGTCTGAACCATTAAGAGCCAGTATAATTCCTAACCGTTCAAAGGCAAATGTCTGATCAATTCAGATTAGAGGTCTTAACTATTCAGACTCAGTATAATGCTTAACTATTCAGGGGCAAATGTCTGCTCGCGAAACAAATAGTCTGAACCATTAAGTACTGAACCAGTTAGAGGCCTGAACGATTAAGAGCTAAACAAACAGCCCCTTATTGTCATCTGTGACAAAATCTTATTCTTTGTGTTTCTCAATCTTTTAGAATGTATGAATAGCTCATTTTAAGCACTAAAGTAGATGACTACGGAAGTAACAATGCAGCTCATGTGTAGTTTTTATCTGAATACTCTCTGTTATAGTCTATAATGTTAAACTTTATTATTTCAAGAGTTATATGCTACTTTTCTCATTTGTGTGTGCAAGTTTGAACCCAGTATAGTATAAGGCACTATGACAACTGGTTTCAAAGCTTGGTTCTGTTCATTCCCATTATTCATCGTTATTATCTTTAAAAGTATAACCAAGTTCATCAAGTATGGTTTATTTTGGTGATTTCTTTTCATTTCAAAGTGATTTCATAGCATGCTTCAAGTCTTTGGAAAATAAAGTTTTGGTTTTGGTTCCACTCATGCATTTTCCGAAGTGATGGATTTTGCGATTGTGTAACGTTTGCTTAGATTACTCTTGTTTTGTTGATAGTATACTGTTTGAAAGTTTTCTAAATTTGTCAGTATATTGGCCTATATTGCAATGAAAAAAATACGATACCGTCTAAGTTCATGGAAACTGTCTTTAAAGTTTTTGTTTGAATGATATTGACTATTTACGTATGGAAATTATGTGCCACCTTTAATGAACAGGTTCAAAAGCCGAAGAGTCGAACGCATCTGGAGACCCACTGGCGCAAATGTCAAAAGGAGGTGCGGTTCTTATGGTATGCAGAACATGTGGCAAGAAAGGTGACCATTGGACCTCTAAGTGCCCATACAAGGATCTGGCCCAGCCCAGCGAAACCTTTGTTGAGAACCCGAACCCTAACCCTGCGGATGCCGGTGCTTCCGGTCCCAGCAAAGGAGGTGCATACGTTCCACCCACCATGCGTGCTGGTGCAGTCAGGCCTGCAGCTGGTGGTGCTGACATGAGGCGTAGGAACGATGAGAACTCTGTTCGGGTTAATAACCTTTCAGAGGATACCCGTGAGCCTGACTTGCTTGAGCTGTTCCGCCCGTTTGGTAGTGTATCTCGGGTTTATGTTGCTATGGATCAGAAGACGGGAATGAGCCGAGGGTTTGGGTTTGTTAATTTTGTGAGGAGGGAAGATGGTGAAAGAGCTATTGCGAAACTGAATGGGTATGGGTACGATAACCTTATCTTGAGTGTTGAATGGGCTGCTCCAAGGGCAAATTAGTTCTGTTTTTTTGCTTTATGTTGTTTAAGCAAGCAAGATTATGAAATTTTGTGTTTAAAAGTTTGATGAAGGTTTCAGTGAACTTGTATTTTAGCAAGATCTACTTTATTAAATACATAGAACTATTATGTTTTATTTTTATTTTTATTTTTGTTTAATTTTTTGGGTTTAAACATCGCTTACGCTTCTATTCATTTGTTTTCACGCATTTTCTACCATAAGATCGAATGTTGTGGGTGTGAGGAATCCAAGGCAACCATTATGCTGTCTAATGTGACGCGTCTCATTATGGTTGGGATATGTACTCAAGCAAAGAGGCAATGTAATTGCCCACGATTCTCGGCAACTGAAGACTCACAAATGAAACTACACTACCCACATTTTAGAACTTGGTGCTTGTAGTGTTTGTACTGAAAATTTGGAGATACTATGTTTACGGAACAAAATGTACTAGTCATACCGACCACAAAAGTCTAAAGCACATATTCGAGCAAATAAAGCTCAATATGCCTAAAAGACGATGGATGTATTAAGTAATCATTTCTGTGAAATTCAATACCATCCAGGTAAAGCTAATGCAGTAGTAGTAGCAATTGCATCAAGTCAAAGGAGAAGCCCCAACCCATAAGAATCAATGCAGCTTGAATAGAGGTTAAAATTAGTCTCTTTTATCAAATTAAGAATGTACAACAAGAAGCCCTAAAGGAGAATCATGTTAAGAAGGAAAAGATGATTAGGAGACTAAAACTATTGATAGTCGGAAACGATAATATACTAAGGTTTAACAATAGAATATGGGGTTATAGTTTTAATGGACTACAAGATGTAATTCTGAAAGAAGCCCATAAGTCTAAGTATTCAATTCATCCTGGCAGTGACAAGATGTACAAGGATCTAGGAGTGATTATTGGTGGCCGGGAATCAAGCGATCTATTGCCCGATACGTAGAGCACATGCGACTTCTGACATTGCGGGATGCATGATGACATGGGGTGGCTGATGACTGACATCAGTGATTCCCTATATGATTCCTTCAGGGAACGTATTGCCCTATATGATTCCCCTTGTGCCCTAATCATTGGTCTGAAGAGTTTTACTTCAAGTACATTATAGGAAGCATATAGCTCAATAAGCCTGGACCCAGAGGAACCGTATTTCTTTATATGATTCCCCTAGTGCCCTAATCATTGGTCTGAAAACTTTGTACTTCAAGTACACTATAGTAAGCGTACAGCTCAATATGCTTGGACCCGGATGAACCATATTGGCCTATACGACGTATCATCGAGTACCCGTCCCTGGGACATTTTGGGGACAGAAACGCCATGGGGACGTTCCCCAAACGTTTCCGGGAAAGTGGGGACGGCGGTATGAGATTTCGGGGACGTTTCCTGTTTTTTCCATCGAAAAAATTCGACTCCGGTGATGCTTTCTGCCGGAAACCATGAAGGAGAAGATAATAGAAGAAGAAGATGAAGATCTCGACTGGGTTTCAACATGTTTTAGGCTTTCGGGTTATATAACTTAATGTATTTTGACATTTAACCCCTCTATCTTTCACTAGTTTTCATTTATTCCTAAAACTTGTAAAATTTACATAAAAAGTGTAAAATTAATTTGTACAGTACATGTTAACATTTAACTCCCATTACTTTCACTAGTTTACATTTGGTCCTTACGTTTATAAATCTATACATAAAAAATATATATATTTTTTATATGTTTTTGTCGTACCTTCACCGTGCCCGTGTCTTGGATTTTTGAGTTTTGTCGTTCCCCGTATCCGTATTGTCCCCGTAACCCAGTCCCGTACCCGTTTCCGTGCTACATAAGTTCCAGGGATGTACAAATAAAATGGGGGATGTGTGGATAATCAAAGCCTTATTTTTATTGTTTTTGCTTTCGATAAACTGATACCGTGTCGCTAGTGTACCGTACCGAACAACATCGCTACCGATACTTGTATTCATTTATGGTTTTGATAACTTTATCGGTGCCGGTATCGTGACGATCTAAACTGATCGATATCGTTCAAACAACATCGTTGCCGACACCAGTTTTTATCAATGTAAAATGTTGATTCAGGGCCGTCTCAAAAAAAAAAAAAAAAAAAAAAAAATTGGCCCTGTTCGAGATAAAAAAACTTGGGCCCTATTCGCAAATTTTCATATAATATAAACTCATCAACCATTCAATCAAATATATAAATACTAAAAACCCATAATACTGCGATAATTGTTATGAAATAGATAAAACAAATTAATAATAATAGTGTAGCAAAAGTGATCAAATTATCGAACCTACTTGCTAAGCGAACATTGTGGTTCTTCTAGCGTTTTTTGAAGCAAAGCTTCCGATCAACTCCTTGTTATCCATAGTATCTAATATTTCATTTTCAATAGAAATAGACGTCAACCCGTTTAGCCTTTCTTGTGACATTGTAGAACGTAAACAGGTCTTCAACAACTTCAACTTTGAGAAACTTCTTTCTGCCGATGTCACGGTTACCGAAATTGTCATCAACACTTTATATGCATTTATAGCATTAGGATAAGTAGTACTGCGTTGGAAGATATAGTCTAAGACATCAAAAGGTTGTCAATGTGTCTCGGTAAAAATGTATTAATCAACTTCAACTCCGTATACATGCCCTTATTTTTGTTTAGACTAGTCACTTGGGCTTGTTAATTGGGCCATTTTTTAAAAACTTTTAAACAGACCCTTATTTTAAAAACTTTGGGTCTTTTAGCAGACCCTTATTTATACAAACATCCAGAATTTTTTTTTAAATATATATATACTAGGTTAGAGCCCCGTATATTACACGGGTTGAATAAATGCAATTTTATATACCAAATAATAAAAAAATATATCTTTAAAAATCTCGTTTATTACACGGGTTGAATAAATGCAGTTTTATATACCAAACAATAAAAAAATATATCTTTAAAAATCTTGTTTATTACACGGGTTGAATAAATGCAATTTTATATACCAAATGATAAAACAATATATATTTAAAAATCTCATTTATTACATTGGTTGAATAAATGCAATTTTATATACCAAATGATAAAACAATATATATTTAAAAATCTCATTTATTACATTGGTTGAATAAATTTAATTTTATATATTAAATAATAAAAAAAGTTACATTTTTAAGAACCTCGTCGAGCTGAGGAGCGAGACTAAGTTCGACCGTTAGGGAGACTAAAGCGGGAGGCTGTGTTATACGGGTTGAACACATGTAATTTTATATACCAAACAATACAAAGTTATATCTTTATAAATCCTATGCATTATCTGTATTGAATAAATCTAATTTTATATACTACATAATAAAAAAAGTTATATTTTTAAAACCCCAAGTATTACACGAGTTGCATAAATGTAGTTTTGTATAGTAAAAAATAAAAATGTTATATCTTTAAAAAACCCCGTTTATTACACGGGTTGAATGAATCTAATAAAAATTTATATCTTAAAACAAACTAACGGATATACTCGATATACGATGGATGGGGTGATTGTGGTGATTGTTCTTATAAATGTCATGTAAACATAGTGATTACCGTATTTGAGTTGAGAATTGAACACGAAAATATAAGTATAGAACCAATAAATACCTTTTAAACATTTTTGAAATACGTTCTACCCTTAACTATTTTAGTTTAATAAAATAAATAAATTATTTAAATTAACTGAGTTAGGGTTAAAGTACATAACTTGCAAGGGTTTGCAAACATCGAGTACGTTTTCTGTAATTACTGAAGACAAAGAACACAGTTTGCAATAAATGACATACATAAAGGATGATTTTTGTAATTTACTCTATTTTAAAATATTATATATTATCTACTATATGAATTGTTTAAATTTATATTAGATTTAATTGTATAATTATCTTTTAATTGATATTAATTATCTATAAAAATAGATGGCTTCAATGAATGACACGTGTCGAAAACTTGGTTTCTTTTATTATAGTAGATAGATATAATTTTTAAAAATTTTTCGGGCCCTATATTGATTTGGGCCCTGATCGCAGACACCTCTTGCACCCCTGATAGATGGCCCTGTGTTGATTTCTTTACTGATTGCAGGTATTGCACATATACTATAACGAAACAGAGCGATACACATGATAACGTATCCTCTTAACTCACGAGCAAATAACGTTGTTGCATGTTAAAAAGTTAGGATAAACAGTTGGACCAAGAAACAGAAGAACTGATGGGCTGAAGACACAAAGTGGGGCCCGGCTATCGAATGGAAAACAAATATATATAAGAAGGAAACAAGATCAAACAACGTACGGTGCTGCTTTAGGGTTTCATCAAGATGGTTTTCGACGAGAAGGAGTCGGTGTGCGTATATCGAATCGGCAAGGAGAAGAGGGTGTTCGTCTCTTCAAATTGCATCTGGTACTTATATATTTAATAATATTATTATCCATTCCAGTTTGTCGATTGATTTTACATAACTGATTGTGTAATTCTTTGTTGATCGATCAGTGAGGAGGAGAGGAAGAGGCTGTCTCTAATCGACAAGAAGGAGAAGGAGAAGGAGAGGAAGAGGAAGAGGCTGCTGCGGTTCTGTTCACTAGACAAGATGAGGTACTAATTTCATATTCTTCATTCATTCATTCAAATGATTCATTTTACGTAACTGAGTGTATGTGGTTGTGTTATTGTTGATCGATCAGTATGAAGCCAGCATATAAGCGGAGGAAGAAGGTAACTAAGAATACTATTTAAATAATAGTTATACATCAATTGTCATTGTTTTATAAATATAAGTATTTGTTTATGATTTGAAAGGTGAGGAGGTTCAATGGCGAGTTAAAGGACATGAAGAAGCTTAGTAGTAACGATGAGGCTTTTCGTCTTTCATACGCTTAGTGAAATTATAGACATTATTCGCTCACGGAAGACTCCTACTCCTAAGACATATCGGCAGTGGGATGAGTACGCCAGATCATTCTATCTTAAAATGTGTACCTGCTTTGGTGTTGATTATCAGCATTTAGAGGCCACTCCTCCTCAACAGGTAGTATATCAAACCTCTTAATTAATTGGTTTGGTTGATAATAGAGTTATGTTTTTTTTTATTACATTTTGGTGAGTCGTATCAATTTTTAATAGGCCATTCAACTTTGTTATTTTTTATTACAGGAGACCCACCCCGTGCCAAAAGGGAAGTCATATATGGATCGTTTAGCAGAGGTACTCTTACATATCAAAATTGATAATCACATAATAAACCTATTCATTACATGAACCTAATTTATGTTAAAAGTAAAACAACACGTACGGGTTCTAAGGAAATTATGCTTTTTTGTGGCTATTGGACTTTGTTATCATTATCCTAATTTATTTGCTCTGATTGTTTATAGACTAGTGTGGGGTTTGTTTTGAGGACCCTCTCCTGGGCAGAAGGGAAGCATTTTGAACCGGTACTGTCACACATCACACTGATAAACCTATCATTAATTGTTTATAGCTCGTGTTGTATGAATCTCAATGTGACATGAAGCTTAGTCTTAGTCTCTTATGAGGGTGAAGGGGGTGCTCACCTAATAGGTGAGTCCCCTCTCTTACGCCCAACCAATCCCCGTGTGCCACGTCAAGTCCCCTCTTAAACTCCCCTAACACCCCAATTTGATGGCGCCACTCCCCTCTTAGGTGAATTGGTTTTTTTTTTTAAAAAAAAAAAAAAAAAAAAAGAAAAGGTTTGATTGGACAGTTGCCTTCTCTCTCCTCCCTCTCTCTCGGTGAGCCGCCACCGGTCATGTTCCATCTCTCCTCCCCGATCTCCTCTCCCGAGTGATTGGCAGCCCCCCCCTAATCGGTGAAGTGCCTCCCCGAATTCACTCACCGACTGCACCCCGTGCAGCCTGATGTTTGAATCAGCATTAAATGTTTCTATTTGTTGATCGATCTCTGATTGCTTAGAAAACGCACATCGAGGAGACGGCCCCGTGCAAATCATCCAACCAGCAACAGAAGAGATGTCATGTGACGAGTTTCTAGAGCAGGTACTGTTATATATCAAAATTGATAAGTCACATAATAAACCTATTATCGGTTAAAAGAAGCAATCAACAACAAGGGTTTTAGTAAATAATAATGTTTTTGATAAACCTTTTGGTGCTCGTGTTGTATGCATCTTAATTTGACATGAAGCTTAATCTTAATCTTGTATGATATTTGAATGAGTACTCGGAATGACTGGATATTATCTTTTGCTCTGATTGTTTAGGTAGTGCGTAGACTTGAGATTAGGCGCGCGACGTTGATCCTTGACGGGGCATTCGACTTGGTCTTTATTCTCCTGGGACTGGACCCGACCGTATTCCGTATCATTTGCATTTGTTGCTTAAGGAAGCAGTTTATATCATGAGCAACACGAATGATAAGAAAGATTTGAAAATGGTTGAAGAAAAAATTTGCTTCTTTATGACCTACTTTCATTCTCATGTGCCATCTTCGTTTAGATAGTATGCATGCATGCTGCAGCCTTTTTCTTTGTCTTTCTTTCTAAAACATATTCCCTCATTAAGATCTTTTTTTAATGCAGCAATCGGCGCATGGCCAGTTACAACGTTGACTTCTATCACAGCACGCGTGAGCCTAGATACATGCTGGACGGTTACACCCTTTACCCCTATATTCTATCCTTTCTCATGTGGGGGTGGGATCCGAGGGCCCGTCTCTCGCCACAAGAGATGGTTGATATTATGAATATTATCCACCCACGGAAGACACCTACATTTTGGGGGATGAGTCCTGAGGAGATATCATTCTATTATAAACTATGTTCCTGCTTTCGGATTGAATACCATCATTTAGAGGGCGCTCCTGAGGATGCTGTGTGTTTGATGAATGTGAGACGAAACTAAAGGCTAGCTTCTATAAGTGAAAACGTACGCCTAGCTTCTAATCGTTTTGAAACAATATCCTTTGATGTTAAGTTAAGTTCTCGACTGGATTATTTAGGGCCAATCTATCCGGACACCCACTGCGCCTAAATCCACACTTTTGCAAACCTAGACGCCTCGTATAGACCTATACGAGGCGTCCATGCACTGAATTCGATGGGTGTACAGGGGGTGTCAGGCACGTTGTTTAAGGAACCCTATACGCGGGGTCTTGGTCTATACGAGGCGTCTCCGTTTGGAAGTTTTTTTTGGCTGAAATGAGGGGTGTTTTGGTGGGTTTTGGGTTGGTTTTTTGGATGGTTTTTGAAGATTTGTTTTTTTGATGAAATTTTTTTAGGTTTTAAAAAAAGTTTTTTTTCTTTTTTACACTATAAAAAGTTGTTGTTTTTTAAAAATTAACTATTTGCCTTTAAAAATCGTTTTTTTTTTATTTTTAAAAAAGTTTTGTTTTTTTTTTGTTTTTTACAATATAAAAAGTTTAAAAAAATTTTTTGTTTCAGCGTCGATTAAATCAACTATTTTAAAAATCGGCTCTTTAAATATATTATATTGTTTTTAACATTTTACTTTTTTAAATATTATTCTTTCGATTAAAATTTTATTTCTTTCAAATATTGTTTCCGTATTATATTCAGGGGTTATATTGTTTCCGTATTATCTAAATTTAAGAGAACAATCATTGAGTAACCGAATAACTGAAAACAAACATAAATATGACATATATAAGATAACTGTTTACATCCATAACAAAAATATAGAAGATAAGTTTGTACATCCACAATAACAATAAAAACAACAACAGGTCTATGCATCAAAATCCGAATCTGAATCCTGATGCTGCTGCTGCGGCTGGTGCTGCTGCTGCGGCTGCTGCTGCTGATGTGGTGCTCGAACCGGTGGAAGCGGTATCGGGGGTAATCCCTCTCTCTCTCGTCTATCCTGCTCCGCCCGTACCAACCAACCTACCAAATCGTCGAGCCTGTCAAGCCTGGCTCGTACATCCGGATGTAGTGCAGCTCCTGGGGCACCACCTCGAATAGCGTGACGTGGAAACTGAGGTGCCCCGGCAGGTGGCGGTGGCTGTGGCCCCGCTGCACCGTCTAGATCCTCCGGAGGGTCCTCCACGGGCACTACATCAGCAGGATCTGCAGGAGGATGAACGTCGACAATAATAATAATAATAATAATAATAATAATAATAATAATAATAATAATAATAATAATATAATAATAATAATAATATAATAAAAATAATAATAATAAAATTAATAATAATAAAATATTAATAATAAAATAGTAATTTATACCGTCTTTTTTAAGTACAGACTGTCCAGAATGGGAGGTGCTTCACTACCATATCTACCATATCCACCATAACCACCATATCCTCCAACGTCCGAATTGTTTTGATGAACATAAGGAGTGCCCGGGGAAATGAATTGCTGATGATCACCGTCTCCTCCGTATCCACCGTATCCCCCGTATCCACCGTATCCACCATATCCACCGTCCCCTCCGTATCCACCGTCTCCTCCGTATCCACCGTCTCCTCCGTATCCACGGTCTCCTCCGTATCCACCGTCTCCTCCGTATCCACCGTCTCCTCCGTATCCACGGTCTCCTCCGTATCCACGGTCTCCTCCGTATCCACCGTCTCCTCCGTATCCACCGTGTCCTCCGTATCCACCGTCTCCTCCGTATCCACCGTCTCCTCCGTATCCACTAGCAGGGTATGAGTCATCTACAGGGGCTGTTTCATCAACAGGAGGATGCTTGTTCAAATCTAGAAACGGGCTGTTTTGTTTTCCTTGTATACTAGACACAACCTCCTCTTGCTCATTAGAATCGGGAATGCCAGACTCCTCCAAAATAGACAACCGTATCATCATTAGTAAATAATAAACGAAAACAACAAGTAATTATAACATTTACGCTAATAACTGTTACCGGAACGCTTTCGTGCCCCCAGTTTTCGCTAGAATATTGCCCGAAGATATAGTTGCCGTTCCAATATGATGACATTTCAACACTCCGGGATGATAATAACGCAAACACAAATAAAAAAACAAACAGAATGTGAGTGGTTTTTTGTTGAAACCTCGGATGTGGACCAAGAACGCACTGTAGGTTGCATTTTATGGGAGCTAAAGACGCCTCGTATAGGTCTTTACTCCCCGTATGCCTTTAAGTCATGTCAGACATAGTCCCTTCATAGTCAAATCGGTCAGTCCAAGACGCCTCGTATAGGTCTATACGAGGCGTCTAAGGGCCTTCGTATTGGCCCCTCGTACAGGCCTAGACTCCCCGTATAAGTTGACTGATGTGACGTTGTACGAGGTGCAGAAGTTGGTCGGGAAAAGCAACCCTATACGCTTCGTATAGCCCTATACGAAGCGTATAGAAGGGTGTGGATTTAGGGAACAAGGTGTCTGAATATGTACACCCATTATTTATCAACACCGACAATTTACATTTTTAAAGCAGCGTTGATATGGGTTCAGTCGTATATAGATCCGGGTTCAACAGAGACTTGACTCGTACTTTTCATGCGTCAAAAGGATGCATGGCACTTGTGGGTTATGTTGGATTTCCTTTAAAGAACATGTCATGCCGTTGCAAAACGTTACTGCCCTTTTAAATACAACCTGTGTTGCAATGGCTCCTGTATATATTTGGTGATACATGTTTCATCTTAATTTGGTGACCAAATGGCAACCATACTATGAGTGCGTGGGTTTTTACACACCACGGCCCATAGGTTAACTTTTTTCTACCAAAGTACACTCACAAGATTATTAAAGACTAGATTAGTTAATTAACTACTTCGGCAACAAAGAAAAATAGTAAAAGGAACTGTGAAGAACATAAACACATCACTTAAAAAAATAACTATAAGTATTTTTAAAATTTTAAAGATATAACTTTACTGCTTATTATATAAAGTTAAATTTATGCAACCCGTGTAAAACATGAGGTTCTAAGCTAGTTTAATATGATACAGAAATAAGAAAATAATATTAAATCACAAACTTAACGATCTCTTTTTATTTTTTTCCGTTTGTTAATAATCATATAATATTTCATTGGTTCTACAATATACATGTTTCTAACCTAATAATAGATAAAAAAAACAAATTAAAATTTTAATAAGTAAATAGTACATCAAATTCATCATTTAAATAGATATCTTGATGACTGTATTGTTAATCGATTACATTATAGGGGAAGGTCATTTGATAAGAAAATTTTATTGAGAAGAAAAAGAATAAAAGGGTACAATTGTAAAACAATAAATAGTTTTTTTCTCATCTCATTGCATTATCGTCAAATTCCATTCCCTAGTCTATTTCTATACCCCCTAGGCCCCTAGTAACATACTGTCGTAACACGCTGGCAAATAACGTTGTTGCATGTTAAAAAGTCAGGGTAAAAAGATGGACGGAGAAACAGAAGAAGTAATGGGCTGAAGACACAAAGTGGGGTGACCCGACCTTTGCCAGAAGGGATGTCATTTGACGAACATTTAGCACGGGTACTGATACATATCAAAATTGATAAACCTGTTATTAATCATTTGGTTAAAACTAAAACAACCCGAGTTCTAAGGAAATTATGTTTTTAATAACATTTTGTGAGTAATCAATCATCTAGTGGTTATTGGACTTTGTTATTATTATCCTAATTTATTTGCTCTGATTGTTTATAGACTAGTGTGGGGTTTGTTTTGAGGACCCTCTCCTGGGCAGATGGGGAGCATTTTGAACCGGTACTGTCACACATGACATTGATAAACCTATCATTAATTAAAAGCAAAACAACACGGGTGATAAACCTCTTGGCGTCTAGCTCGTGTTGTATGAATCTCAATTTGACATGAAGCTTAGTCTTAATCTCTTATGATATTCCAGTCAGTATTACTTAATCGATCTCTGATTTTGCTTAGAAAAAGCATATGGACGATACGGGCCCTATCCAAATCATCCAACCAGCGACAGAAGAGATGACGCGTATGTACATCAGGTACTGTTACATATCAAAATTGATAGTCACATAATAAACCTATTATTAGTTAATTGAGTGGACGTTGTTGACTAATTTGCTCTGATTGTTTAGGTAGGGTGTACACTTGAGATTACTCCCTCGTTGTCGATCCTCAACGGGGGTTTGACTTCGGTTTTTATTCACCTGGGACTGGACCCGAGCGTGTTCCATATCATTTGTATTTGTTGCTCAAGGAAGCAGGTTATATCATGAGCAACACTAATGATGAGAAAGATTTGAAAATGATTGAAGAAAAAATTTGCTTCTTTATGACCTACTTTCACTCTCATGTGCCATCTTCGTTTAGATAGTATGCATGCTGCAGCCTTTTCCTTGAGTTTTTTTTTTCTAAAAAATCTACACTTATTACTATTGTCTTACTAAGATCTTTTTTAATGCAGCAAGTGGCCCATGGCCAGTTACGACGTTGACTCCTATCACAGCACGCGTGAGCCTAGATACGAGGTTGGCGGTTACACCCTTTACCGTTTTGGCCCCTTACTCATGTGGGGGTGGGATCCGAGGACCCGTCTCACGCCACAATGGATGGTTGATATTATGAATATTATCCACTCACGGAAGACACCTTCATTTTGGGGGATGAGCTCAGAGGAGATATCATTCTATTGTAAACTATGTTCCTGCTTTCGGATTGAAGACGATCGTTTAGAGGGCGCTTCTGAGGATGATGTGTGTTTGATGAATATGAGACAAAACTAAAGACTAGCTTCTATAATTCAAAACGTACGCCTAGCTTCTAATCTTTAATTTGAAACAATGTCCTTTGATGTTAATTTGTTCTTGTCTAGATTATTTATCAAAACTGAATTTACATTTTTGATATGTATATGGGTATGCTAGGCAGCGTGACACTAATGATATGTATATGGGTATGCTAGGCAGCCAAGATCCTCCAGGGAGAGAGGTGGAGGACCAAGCGGCAATGGTTGGGTGTAAAGCGGATAAATTTCCGTTCAGGTATTTGGGGATAATGGTAGGAGCTAACATGAGCAACATTAACAACTGGAGACCGGTGTATGACGTTTTCGAAGCTAGGTTATCGAAATGGAAGGCCGATTCCCTCTCGATCGGTGGTAGACTTGTGCTCGTTAAGTCAGTTCTTGAAAACCTCCCTACCTATTATTTCTCGATTTATAAAGCTCCAGTTAAAGTTATTAAGGACCTTGAAGGTATGATTAAACGTTTTCTTTGGGGGGGGGGGGTTCCCAAGAGGGTGATAAAATTCATTGGGTAGCTAGCTTGGGATAAGATCTCGGTTCCTAAAGACTTCGGTGGGCTAGGGCTGTGCAAACTCAGAGACATTAATTTGGCTCTTATGTCCAAGTGGTGTTGGCGGTATAAGGTGGAGCAGAACTCTCTTTGGTGTAAAGTGGTAAATGCTATCCACTGTGGTCCTCGGAATTGGGACTTTTTACCGGTCAGAAAAAATATGGGAGGTCCTTGGAATAAATTAGTCAAATGGTTTGCCAGAACGATGGTAGATGGTATTCCGTTAAGAAGTTTTTTAAAGGTATTCCAGGCAAAGGAGACTGTATTGCTTTCTGGCTCGATCCGTGGGTCTCCAGTGATCCTCTTAAAGACATGTTCCCCAATTTATTTCAACTGGAGGTAAACAGAAAGGTTAAAATCAGCGAGCGTATCATGATTGGCACAAGGGTGGTTCGATTTTGGTCTTATCGGGTGATTTGGAGAAGATAAAGGATAATGTCATATTATAATTATTACAATAATTTTAAAGGGGGGCTACTAAATGTACCCCCACTTGTTACTTTTTATACCCCCTTCCTATAAAATCACATTTAAACTTATCATATTTATCCCCTAAAAAGTCATATTTTTTTAAAGTATTCTTTTTTGTTACAAAACAAATTCAAAAGTGTAAAAATATATTATAGACGTTTTAAAAAAAATATTTTTATTTTTATTTAAAAAACCATATATTTTTAAAAGGTTTTCAGGTGTTTTTTTACACTTTCTCAAATAGTATTTTGATTATGTTTTCTTTTATTAAACATCTTTACAAATTACTAATAACGTTTTTTCCTATAAAAACAATAATAAAAAAAGTTTGAATTTTATTTTTGAAAAAAGTCTACATTATATTTTTTCCTCGTCTAGTTTGTATTTTAAATGTCTCATATTTATTATTTTTAATATTTTAAATTTTTTTTGTTTATTTTGGAATGACCTGAAGTGGGTATCTGATGTGTAGTTGAAAACCGATTATTATTCGTAATTATGTTTATGCTTTTACGTGACTTTTGTTTCGAATGACCTACTTTTGATTACAAAAAAATCCATATATATTTTTGAAATCAACCAGTTTGATATATTTTTTAAATGAAGAAGAGAAAAATATTTGTGAATCAACCCTATCCATTTGTTTTGCTTTAGAAAAGTGTTCACTTCGATCTAAGTCTTAAACTGGTTTTAACATATTTATAACATATTCTTTACACTAATTAAATTTGAATTTATATAGATTGTTAATTTATAGTTTGATAAAATAATTTTAGTATCTATTGTTTATTTGTTCACTTACATAGATGGGCTGTAAACGCTATTTTAAAATATTTTTTTTTTTACTTTTTTGATAAATAAAAATTGTTAATTATTTTATAAACACGTCTAAAGTATTAAAAAATATAAAAGTAAGACCTTTAAAATACAAACTAGAAGAGGAAAAAACATAATATAGACTTTTTTTCAAAAAGAAAGTTCAAAACCTTTTTTATTATTTTTATAAGAAAAAATGTTATTATTTATTTGTAAAGATGTTCAATAAAAAAACATAATCAAAATACTATTTAAGAAAGTGTCTTTAGAAACAATATATGAAAACTTTTTAAAAATATGATTTAAATAAAAATTAAAAAATAAATATTTAAAAAAACGTCAGTAATTTTTTTACACTTTTGAATTTGTTTTGTAACAAAAGAATAATTTTTTAAATGATGATTTGTATAGGAGGTAAATATTAAAAGTTTTAATGTGATTTTATAGAAAGGGGGTATAAAAAGTAATAAGAGGGGGGGTATATTTAGCCTACCCCTTTTAAAGTCCTATCTTTAGTTTATTTAACTAAATTGTTCTAGTGGATAGTTGCACATGATTTTCATTTTTGAAATCAGGTATTATGTTGAGTGATTTTTGTATTGGTGGTTCAATGGCAAAGATAAAGGCTTTGAAATACTTATGTGAGAGGCTGATATGTGCATCTCCTTACGACCCAAGCCCACATTGTCATGCATTTCAATGTCTCCAAGTAAACGTAGGTTACTGCATGCATTTGTTACTTTGTTTCCTTGAATAGTGGGTTATTAGTTTACATGTTCCGGTCGGTGTATCACGGTGGCTCTGATACCACTGTTGTGTATCTCACTTAATCAAAGGGTTAAGAAAATAAGAGAGAAGTCAGAGTAGAATTATAGAAGGAAAACTAGATCATAACTTTTTGCATATTTTCATTACTAAAGAAGTTTCATATTTAAAGAAAACAACAACAACAAATTTCCTAGAAAGTTGGATAATGAGTTACATGAGAGTCATAGGCATTCCCATGATCCCCCTTTATTTTAGCAAACACTAACACACTCCATTTAAAAATAAAAGCAACAAATAAACTTCAAATATATATATATATATATATTGCATGCGATCCTACATGGGTTGGGTCAAATGATTTTAGGCCAAGACACATAACAGAGGCCTCGGGTTAAAGTGCAACAAGGAGTAAAGAAATCCGCCATTGAGAAAAGTTATTATGTTGAGTCATAGAAAAAGTAAGATTGGTTCAGCATTTAAATGGTTTAATTTGTTTCTTTTCCGTATGGACGTAGGTTATTATGTTCGTTCACTGTATTCATGTGGTCTCGGCTTGTAAGTTCAAAGCTATATTTGAGATCTTGATTGATAAATTGAAATTAGGGCAAATATTGGTATGAATATTGCACAGATTGAATAAATTAGAGTAAATATTACAGAGATTGAAGTATCTAGGGTTTGAATATTGCACAGATTGAAGAAATAGTACATACCTGAATTCGATGGACAGCATGTGACTGAACGACAAGGTAAAGGGTGGCTGGGGAGAAGAGAACGACGAGGATGGGAGGTGTGAACGATAGGGGTAGATGTGTCCTATTTTTCCGCCAAACATCTTGAAGACGTGAAGCTTCTGCAGAAAAGTTGAAGAAAATGAAGCTGTTCGTGGTTGTTTTCCAAGTTGTTGCAGATATGAGGTTTGATCCAAAATTGCTCTGTCCGAGTTTTTCTTAGTGTTAAAAGGCTCCGAATTTGTTTGTCAGGACTTTCTGTTTCGAATTTGTTCCTTCTGAGTTATCAGTGGCCCATATGTGAAGTCATGTATGGGTAGATAGTTCAGAAGATGATGTTCCGAATTTCTTGGTTCTTATATTCCGAGTTTTTCTCTCTTTTGTCCGAGTTTTATAATTAATTCCGAGTTTATAAGACTTATAGGGGTCCGAGTTTTTAGTTACTCCTTAGTGTCCGAGTTTCTTAGAACTTATAGTTTTATTTTGTGCTTTTTTATTCAGACCTTTGCTAGTCCGATTTTTACATTTGAATGGTCAGGTTTTACTTACTAGTCTGAGTTTATATTTCAGAGTTTCTACTTCAGGGTTTATATTCAGAGTTTCTACTTCAGGGTTTACACCTTTCAGGCTTATGTCATGGTTTTTCCTTTGAAATATCATGGTTTCCGAGTTTTTAAGCTTTAATGGGTTAATGGTTTCCGAGTTCTGGTCCGAGTTTTTAAGCTTTCATGGTAATGGTTTCTGAGTTCGGTCCGATTTTTTAAGTTTAATGGATTCTAAGTTTCACTTTGTTCCGAGTTTCCTTAGTGTGCAAGTTCAGATTTCTTTTTAAATTAGTTCAAGGTTTTGAACTTACAAAGTTCAGAGTTTTTGAGTTTTTTGAGTAAACAGTTCAGAGCTTTGGTCAGTTCCGATTAATAGATCCGAGTTTGTTATGTTAACTTAATTCAGAGTTTCGTGGCTGATACAGCTCAAGGTCCCGAGTTTCCTGTGCAAGTTCCGAGTCTCCTTAGTGTGCAGGTTCCGAGTCTCCTTAGTGTGCAGGTTCCGAGTTTCCTTAGCTTTAATGGTTCCGTCTAAAAAAAAATTCCGAGTTTTGCATGTTCCGAGTTTTTATAGTTATTTTGGGTTACCTGGGGTACCAGATAATTAGCTAAGAGTCACAATTTTGTGTAGCTCGGAAACTTGAAGTCGGTTTTGGTTTATTGTAAAGTTCCATTTTTCGTAAATGATGGATTTTGATAAGTTCGATAAGTAGAGTGTTGGGAAAATTTTGGTGATGAAAATTTTTTCATGAAATTTTGTTCGGTAATGGCGGTCCATGGTAATTTACAAGATTCTCGGTGTTGGAATGTGGTTCTTACTAGAGATTCGTGTAACAAATTGAGACTATTATCGAGCATTAGAGGTGAATAAAACAAGATTTTATTGGACGTTGACAATTTACAAAGAAAAAGGGGGAGTAAAAATTTTTGAAATTCCTATTTTCTTTGTAAATCAAAAGCTCGTGGTGCTACATCGAAACAAGTTCATGTTTACTATCTTTGAGATTAACTTAGTGTTAATCCTACCGGTGGCGAAGTGTTTAAAACATGAAGCAAGTTAGAGCTCGTGTATGAGTGAGTTTTGTCGAGTTTGTTCAAGGTTTAATCAAGTGTTGACGTGATGAAGCAAATTGTTCGTTTGGCAACTAGTTGAAGGTCAAGCCTTTATCATATGCCGGTTAGAGTAGGGAAGATTAGTCTTCTTGGTACCTCTTCCGAGTTGGTAACTGATCGGATTCTCAAAATAGGGGTTCTTACATTTAAGGGGGAGATTAAAGACGAAAGTCATCGGGTAATTGGTGGATTTGTGAAGATATGTGATTGGATCTTGAAGATTCAAGATGAAATGATCTCAGACACTCAGTTGGAGACCTTGATCAAGATGGTGGATGTACATTTTCAGAGTCTGGTTTGTTATTAACTTATCGAACCAAACTTCATGTCTTTTCGGAATTTGAAGTGTTTGATGTTAGGCATTGGAAATCCGACATTTTGTTTTTCTACCGGTTAAGTTTGAAGATTAATGTATCGAGCGATGCTCTTACATACGGTTGTAGGTCGGATCGCGTTAACTTGATTCGGGAGTAGTTTGAGGGGGAGGATCTACGGCGTTTGATGTTGGATTCTTCGGGTTTCTCAAAGCGGCCATTTAAGTGATCCTCGGCAAGTCTTTAATTAGAAGGGTTGAAGATCGATGTGCTCTGCCGTAAAGATCAAGTCTGAGCCAAAGTTGAAAGCAGGCATGATATCATCAGTTAAGGGGGAGTCTATAAGCGCAGTATCCGGTGATTGAAGATTATCGATGCCACACAGAACTGATGCAACAGTTAAGGGGGAGACTGTAAGTGCAGTTCCTGCCGGGTAACTGTTGCTTATCAGTTCTGGTCAACCAAAGCAGAAGTCCAAGTTAAAGTCAACGATAATGAAGATTATTAGAATTTCTGAAGGCGTTCCGGACTACTTCTATTGTTCTGGATTATTGTATTGTTTTGTATCCCGGACAATGTGTTTTGTCCGGGTTTAGTCCCTAGCCTATATATATGTTTGTATATTGTAGATTAGGGCAAGCTTTGTGCACCTCTCCTAACTTTTTGTTCATTCTCCTGGTGTACACATTTCTAGAGAGAGAGACTATGTGTTAGTGAGAGAAAGCTAGGGTTTAGATCTTTGTGATCTAAACCAGCTTGTAGATGATGTATACTCCTTTGGTTTATGTAATCTGTGATGACTGATTCGTTAATAAAGGGTTCATCTTCTACATCTTTCTATCTTTGGTGTTTATGATTGTTCTTCATGTCTTGAATCAAGTGCAATGTTTGATGTTCGTCATCGATCCGGTGCTTTAACACCTATAGAGAGAGAGAATGGGCTTGAATAGGGTGTAGTGGTTGGGTCTTTACAGCTGAGGGTGGACGGCTGTGAGGGCGGTGGGGGTGGTGGTCGCTGTGAGGGAGGTGGTGGCAGTGGCGGACCCATGAAAAAATTCATGGGGTGCGTAATTTTTAGGATTTTTGTCTAACACTATATAACATTTTATCTCGATACGGTTCGGATTAGTTCGGGTCGGGTCGGGTCATGTATATATATTCTCTATGAGTTTTCGTTTTGTAAAATCTGACCATAACTAATATATTTTTATTATCAATACATTTATATGAAAGTTTTTAACGGTGGTGGAATTTTTTGGGATTGTTTGTCTAACACTATATAATATTTTATCTCGATACGGTTCAGATCGATTCAAATAAATTCAGGTCGGGTCATATATATATATAGTCTCTATGAGTTTTCATTTTATAATTAAATAAAATACGATATTACATACAATAATTAAATTCATTGACAAACTCAGCTTATGAAACAAAAATGGTTTCACAATAAACGAAAAAAATAATTAATATCATTGTAAAGTAAATATTTAATAAAAATAAGCTAGAATGGGAAATAAGCCAAATTTAGATGTCTTGTCAATCTTCTATCTTTCTCACCGTACACCAAATAATGATTAAAAAAAGATTATACTTTAAATATAGGGGTGCCTTGTTCCCATACCCCCTATATCTTATTTTCACATCCCTAGTGTATACGGGCCGTATACAAAATATACGGCCCGTATAGAATGTTTTTGAATAGGAAAATGCGTAGAGAATGTTTTTTTTATTTTACTATATACGACCCTGTATATAGTTATACGAGCCGTATACATGTGTATACGATTTATAAAAACTATACGGCTCAATGGATTTATTTGGGAGGTTTTTTTTATGTTTACCAAATGTATACGGGCCGTATAACTGTATACGGGCTGTATATACGGATGTTTTTCAAGTATGGTGTTTTTTCCCGTAAAAACACCATCATTCCAGGGTTTCTAAACTCTTCATCACCTTTAAACAACGTTGATCGGAACACGCCGCTTAAATCGGAGCACAAGTAGAGTAACGTTACCGATCAGTTCGTTGATCGAGTAACTAGCAGAAGAACCCGACACAAACAAGTTCACCACAGTTTGTTATTCAGATCTCTATTCGGTCATATTTCCAAACTACAACACACGACAACTTTAAACTTTATAGTGTGTGATTTGACCAGGGAAATGATTGGAGGTGATTGCTACTTTTAATAAGCTGTCATAGTTGTCAAATTTGATTTCAAGAAATCTTTTCCGTTTCCTTCAATTTCAAGAACATTCGCCGTAAAATGAAGACGTGTCGGTGGCTATGCGAAATACAAACCGCAATCTTTTGTGACGATGGAAAACACAAGTTTTCTTTTTGAGCTTGATGGATGTCTGTTATCTCAGTTTAGGCGGGTATTGTTTAAATCTGAATATAACTAGATGTTACGTGTAACTTCATTAAACCAAGAACAAGGCCTATTTTGAAACACATGTGTTTGTATCAGCGTTGTTTATCACCCTGTGTGAGCATTGGAAACCCGACAAACAGTCTTGACAACTGTGACAACTTATCTATCTGTGTGTATCACATCTATCCTGTTATAGCAATCGATATGATTAATTTAGTCAGATTTTTTTCTAATTAGCGTTGTTAACTACCAAAAGAATGCATACACAAATAGTTCTAGTGGACAAAGCAAAGAGACCGTTGTGTATCTGAATCAGGTTCTCAAACAAACACTACTAAAGTTGAGTTGGTGATAAATACCGGAGCTGTTATCTCGGTTGTTCAGTACTTTCGTGATAATAAAACAAGCAGGCATTGATTTTGCCAAGATTGAAGGAGAGAATCTGGCTATAAGCGTTGTGGATTCTCAGCGTTATTCGAATGTAAGTGGATCGAGTGATACACTTATCTATTTGGTCAAGGTGGGCATAGTTTGTTCGGGAGTAAATCACCACTCAAAGATCAACAACTTTGGAAGAACCCGACCGGTTTCTACAGCACAAGCACATACATAATTTGTTGGAAGAACCCGACACGTCTTCTGCTAGTTACTCTTTTCTTCGATTTCAACAAATCTTTTCAAGGTCTTAAGTGATGGACAATTGGTTATGAAGACGTGTCGGGTTCTGCTAGTTATTCGGAATGTTTCGAATCATCACAGAAGACGTGTCGGGTTCTGCTAGTTATTCGGAATGTTTCGAATCATCACAGAAGACGTGTCGGGTTCTGCTAGTTATTCGAAATGTTTCGAATCATCACAGCAGACGGATGCGGTTTGCATATTCAATCTTCATTGCTTCATTAAAATTACAACACACGATAAAATGCTTGTAAAATTGCACCAACTCTCCTATATCAACATACTCTTCTCCAGACGCTTAGTTGTTATGAATAACAACTTGAGGGGTCTAGTTAACTTTCAGATTCAGATTCAGGAAACAGATGATTTGTAAAAAAACCGGTTGATGAAACCGAAGCTATTATTTCTGTTGTTCAGTACTTCTGAGATATGATCCAACCGAAATCCACAAATTCCAACAAATTGCATCAGGAAGCTCAACTTGAACGGACGATATGTATCTTCTATCATGTGACGGACCCAATTCTTGCAAGTTAAATCCACAATCAACGTATACAGGTGCAAGAGAATGGCGAGTTATTTTTGTTGATCCACAAATTTCATTGTTTAAATCAGAATCAGGATCGTTCTAATAGATTAAAGAGAATAAACCCTCGTTTCTTCATGTTCATCTTCATATTCAAATGAAAGCAGCCAAAGGTATCTACTAAAAACTATTCTCCCGAAATCCACATATTCCAACAATTTCTTCGTAGATTTCGTCCGGTTTCAAAGCCGGTTGAGGATTACGAGTGTTATACAGTCGTTCAAAGCCGGTTGATGATTACAAGGACCGTTCTAATAGATTAAAGAGAATAAACCAATTTTTACCATTTTTTACCCATAGTATACGGGCCGTATAACAATATACGACCCGTATACAATCATCGTATACATAGTATACGATCGGTAAAAAAAATTTCACATGCTGTATACGGTCGTATAATAGTATACGGCCCGTATTTAAAGGGTAAAAAATGACCCAGTAAATTTTTTTCACATGGTGTATACGAAGAACAAAGTCAAATGTGATCAAACTTGGACATCTGACGTAAATCTTGATTCAGATCTCTATTCGGTCGTCTTTCAAGCTATAACACACGATAACTTTACACTTTATATAGTGTGTGATTTGACCGGTTGTATTCAGTTATTTCCGTTGATCCACAAATTCCAACAAATATTTCACTCCAGTAGTTGAAACTTGAGCGCAGAAATCAATTCAAAACCCTCACCCTCAAAATCAACCAGAAACCAAAGGAAAAAGTGCTGATAATGGCTGATGGTTCTTCGTTGAGGAAACCAAACGTAGACGGATATGATAGGCCTGGTAACCGGAAGAGAAAAAACCGCAGTGACGTCGTCGACGATTATGAACGGATTATTGGCCATTATAAATTCATGTTGTTTAACTTCAAGAAATCAGATTAAATATAAAAGTGCCGAGAAAGAACTATAAGTAGAAACTCACCCGATAACAAATAATCAGTTCAAACTTTCAACAGTCGACATGTGATAATGGCTTATGGTTTTTGTTGGGATTGAACCCTACAGAGGAACACATGATGTAAAGCCAAAACTGGTTCAGAACAGTGGATTCAAAATAAGCAATTGTTTACACTTGGCTTTCCCCTTGACAGTGGTAATCTATCAGCTGATAGATCTTAAGTACTGCTCCCCATAACAACTGATGAACCAAACACTGATGAAACTCTAAAGACTGCTGAAGACAAACACTGTTGCTCTATCTACTGTTGTTTCCTAAGTACTGCTGAAGACACAAGCACTGATGCTCAACATCAGTGCTCAGGCTACAACAGCGGAACGTGAAGCAGTAGTTATCTCTTGTTTTGTATTGTACTTATAATCAGTTGTTAAACATCAGTAGTTTGTATAGAACAGTGTTTAAAGGTTGTTAGGTTGTTAGATGTCACTATCATGGTGACGTCAGCTGAGATGCCTCAGTGGTTTGGTTTGCCTATAAATGGAGCAGTACCCTGTACTGTTACATTTGATTGACTGAGTGGATTCTTCTTCTCCAGTCCAATCCTTTCATCTTGTGCAACCAACCTTGGAGTATCAGGCTGAAGGGGAGCTTAGTATTGTAAGCATGCTTGTAATCATTTGCTTTGTAATTGAATCATTCAACTTAATGAGAAGCATTTGTTTACTAAACTATTTTCTCTCTTGATTGTGTTTACAATGTTTGTTTTTCATTTCCGCTGCAATTAATCTTATTTTATATATCATTGATTTGTCAAATTTATACAAACAAGCACAATCATGACAGCCTCCGATCCTAACAATTGGTATAAGAGCTCGGACAGTCAAATTCGATCTAACAATCAATTTGACATAGTTCAGCTCAAAATTCATTGATACTAACGTTGATTGTATTTAGTTGAAAAACAGAGAAACGAGAAATCATGTTCAAAATGATGAATCAGATACTCTGTAAAACAACCAAGATGTCATAAGATTCACAAATCTCAAACAACTAGTGATGTCATGCACAAATCACTCATAGTTTCCAGATCTGGAAACTTGTCTGGTAACTATGGTATGACTATCTTCATTCAAAGCTAATTTCAACTGTTATGAAATTTGTGATGATTTCATCATGTTTTATGCTAAAGTATGAACCTCAGATTAACAAAACCTATGTTCATATAAACATTAGTGTTTTGCTAACTTAGAAAGAGGAAAATAAAACTTTAGTCATAAGATCTTATGTATTAGAAGGCAGGTTGAGAATCCTCAAAAGGACTAAATCAACCCTGTCAAAACACATTAAGAAAATCAGGGGTCAAAAACAGTCCAAATCATAAGTAATGTGAGATTTGGTAATAAAACATGTTCACATGCGGTCAGATCTCTCAAAACATTACTGGAAAATGATTCTGGATTAAGTATTTCCAAAATAAAATCTCCCAGTAAGTATTTTTGTACTTATAAATGGGAAGGGTAAAAAGGGAAGAAGAAAATTACAAAAACTCAAAGGTGTGTTTATCGCAAAACTTTTGAAGTCAGAAGAAAAGAGTATAAACATAAAACACTTATGAGTCCAAAGTTGGGAAACAATGGTCATCATGCAACTGTGTGCATTCATTAATTCAGGAAAAGTTCAGGTAAAATTAGTATCCCAGTGATTGAACTCAAAAGAGGATTTTGCAATCAATTGATAAGAAAATGCTCCCAAACAGTGGTCATAAAACTTGAAGATGATAAGATTGTGAACTTATTTAAAAAGTTGCCAGATCCTTTGATGTTATTTTCAAAACATCCTTTAACTATTTTTTAAAAGGTGTTTTTCTCAAATAAAACCGGATATATTATTCATTTTTTTTAATAATATATTCTGCACTTTTACTCATTTTTTTATAGTAAAAGCTTTCTCACCGGTCAGGATGTAATTTTCCTCATTTTTGTGTGAAATTACTATCCCTAAAATAGATCAAAAGGAAATGGTACATATGTCAAGGTCTTTTCAAACTCAAGTTTGTTTATCACAGATCAAAAATTGATTGCAAATAGATTCTTAAACTACTAAGATACTCATGTTCTAATTCAAATAATTAGACATAAAATGAGTGGCCTTAGTAAAGAAGCTTTCATCGTCTGGGATGCTGAACCACTGTCAGGAATCTATAAAAGCTTCAAAACTTGTAATAAATATGTGGTAAAACCTTGAATGCTGAAACTAGTGAGTTCTCTGCATTAAAATTCCCTGTAAACCCTGCTGTTATGATTAATTTTGATAAACTTGCATTTAAAATGTGTTTGTCAAGTATTTGGTTCTGCAGGCAACTCACAATCATCATGAACAAATGTTGGACATGATACTAAAATCATTTCCATCATTAGAGCAGCAGATGTACAAAACAGCTATTAAAGCTCATCCACTGATGTACAATTAGTGTTTGACCAAACCACTACTTCACCCCAAACCACTACTAATAAATATCCCTCAAAAATGGATAAAAAATTATCAGTTGGCCAAACCCATTTGAAAAAAAAAAAGTTGTCTTCTAAGAAGAGCTTCAGCAGTACAGCGACAACAAGCTTGAAAAACTTGTGCCACAACCAAAGGATGAAAATCCTTTTGGCAAAAAGTGGGTCCTCAAAGAACAATGCATATGCTAGAAGCATGGTTGTCAAGATTCATCATACTCAAACAAGTACAGTCACCAAGAGTGTGAAAAGATTACATCAGAGGGATATCAATTCCTAGGCAATAAGCTTAGCGTTTTGACTGTACACATGCAGCAGATGTTTCCACAACCACTGATTGAAGAATTGTATGATGCTGTTGTTGTTGCTGAAAAATCCAACTGATTGTATCATCAAAATATGATTATTGGATTTTGCTATAAGTTGCTCAAAAGACCTCTTTTATGCAGGAACGTCAAGTAGCTGAAATATATCATCATACATCCAGTATCTCATTCATCCATCATCACTTGACATCAGACACCACTTTGTGGGGGATTGCTATGAAAAAGGTTTGATTTCTCTGCATCATGTCCATCCTAAAAATCAGTTGGCAGATGTACAAACCTAGGAATTAGATACATCTACCTTTGAAAACTTCATCTCTAGGATTGGAATGCTAAACATGGATCAAAGCAAAGTTATCTTGTACTCCATGTGTAAATAGCGTCAAAATGTTTTCAGAAAATCAAAATAAAACCTCAAAAATAGTTAAAGTTGAAATTTTTTCAATAAATCTATAAAAAGTCTGATGAAACCAATGTTTCCAAAACACAAGCAGAGGTTCCTGAGCAGACTTTAGCAGCTACCACTGCTCCTCAGGCACCTGCTGCTGAGCCCACTGCTCAAGGTGATCACAACAGCAAAACAACTGTTGTGAAACCCACATGTAAATCCACCAAAACAAAAGATATTTCAAAAACCCCCCAAACCTACAATAAAGGCAACTCTGGAAGATGAGATCCCAGAGAAACTGCCAATGACAACACAAAAGTCACTAGACTTCCTCACAGCAGATGGTAGAAAGGTCTCAACCCATGGCTAAAACTCCCCCTGCTTCTTCTCAAAAAGAACAGGTTGTACAAATAGGGACATCACATCATGATGCTCTGGAAGCACTTGTTTCCATCATCCACAGCCCAATGCCCGGGGAAAATTCTCTTTCTACACCCAACCTCACTTCCACAATTCCACCAAACACCAAAATTTTGTTGGATGCAATTGATTTGAACCTGGCACAAACTAGTCCTTCTCAATCACCAATTCATGAGAATATACCTCAACAACAGACTGGGCCAGATGTATCAATCCTTGCTAACCCACCAACACAACCTGAGGAGGTTACACCCCTTGAGTTACAAGTAACTCTTGGTGGTAATCCAAGTGAAGCAGCCACTACAAGAGTTGAACCCACTGGTTTACACTTGGACAGTGGTTACATCCATAAGACTTCCTTGGAGGCAATTCCTTCTATAACACCACTGATATCTGCTAGTGAGTTTGTTCTGACCACTGGTTCCATCAAAAGATTATCAAGTGTTGAAGGGAGAAGACCCCAGTACCAAGAAAAAGGGGCATCAGTAGTTGATACTTGGAATACACTCCCTGCATCAACCACTGATACAACCACTGCTAGTGGGAAATCAGATGATCCCATTAAATTGGGTAATGGTTTAATGTACCAAGAATTGACGGCTAGAATTGATAACAACTGGATACCTCTGTTGCAGAAATCAAAGAAATGCCGCATCAGTTGTTGAAAGTTCAAAAGGTGCAACTCACTGCTGTTCCAACTCAAGCACCTGCTCCACCACAAGCACCTGCTGCAAATGAGTTGTGGAATTTATTTCAACCCTTGCACCTATCTTCGAAAGAGTTGATGATGCCAAAAAGGGGGAGAAACTGATTCTGAGGAAAATCTCTCAGTAACTTCTGCTGAAACATCTGTCAAAGAAAAGGAAAAGGGAGGTGACGAAACCCTGAAAATTCAAGCAGATGATGAAGATACACAAATGAGGATCGTCCAAAGTCAAGTCAATTCAGCTGGTTCAAAACCACTACTGATATTAAAAGATAGTTACTACTTCAACCACAACTTAAAAGATATTTTGCAGAGCTTTGGTTGAGAAAAAGATAGTTTTGCAAAAAGAAAAAGAAGAGGTTGGTACTTTATTAAATAATAGTCCTGTTAAAAACAAGGCAATCAACCATCACAGCTTCTAAAACTAAGCCAGTTACTACTTCAACCACAACTTCTGTTCCCACAAAATCAATTACACCTCCACCATTAACAACATCTCTCACCCAAACAACTGCCTCCAATACCACATCAACACACACCACAACCACTGCCATCCCCACAAAATCAACCACTGCCACATATAAAGAAGGAAACAAAGCAGATGGATGCAGAAATACCAAAAGAAGACTAAGCTTCAAAAGAATATATCATGAAGATGGTTCTTCAGACACTTAGAGCAGAACTACAAGAAACAACAAAATCTCAAGCCAGTGCTCAAAGTTGTCATTACCAGGCCTCAATCTTCAATCTCATCAAATAAATCCCTCCCAAGAAACCCATTGGATTCAAAGATACCAAAGTAGATGTCTGATCAAAAGACCTACGTATTGACTTTGCTCGGATCCAATGGTGAAGTGAAGCATATATCAAGGGAACAACACTTGGCTTGGGTGTTGAAGATTTGCAAGATCTCCTTGAGCTTATACTGTGCAGGGATGAGGATGACACAAATTCCATGAACTTTGAATTACAATTCAAAGGACAAGTTAGGGAATTATTGATGAGACAATAAAGATCCTGAATAATGAAGTGTTTTGGCATCATCTGTTCCAGGGGGAGATTGTTGGGATTGAACCCTACAGAGGAACAGATGATGTAAAGCCAAAACTGGTTCAGAACAGTGGATTCAAAATAAGCAGTTGTTTACACTTGGCTTTCCCCTTGACAGTGGTAATCTATCAGCTGATAGATCTTAAGTACTGCTCACCATAACAACTGATGAACCAAACACTGATGAAACTCTAAAGACTGCTGAAGACAAACACTGTTGCTCTATCTACTGTTGTTTCCTAAGTACTACTGAAGACACAAGCATTGCCCATTCAAGGACTGATCACCTTTGAAGAAAGCACTGATGCTCAACATCAGTGCTCAGGCTACAACAGCGGAACGTGAAACCGTAGTTATCTCTTGTTTTGTATTGTACTTATAATCAGTTGTTAAACATCAGTAGTTTGTATAGAACAGTGTTTATAGGTTGTTAGGTTGTTAGATGTCACTATCATGGTGATGTCAGCTGAGATGCCTCAGTGGTTTGGTTTGCCTATAAATGGAGCAGTACCCTGTACTGTTACATTTGATTGACTGAGTGGATTCTTCTTCTCCAGTCCAATCCTTTCATCTTGTGCAACCAACCTTGGAGTATCAGGCTGAGGGGGAGCTTAGTATTGTAAGCATGCTTGTAATCATTTGCTTTGTAATTGAATCATTCAACTTAATGAGAAGCATTTGTTTACTAAACTATTTTCTCTCTTGATTGTGTTTACAATGTTTGTTTTTCATTTCCGCTGCAATTAATCTTATTTTATATATCATTGATTTGTCAAATTTATACAAACAAGCACAATCATGACAGCCTCCTATCCTAACAATTGGTATCACAGCTCGGACAGTCAAATTCAATCTAACAATCAATTTGACATAACAGTTCAGCTCAAAATTCATTGATACTAAGGTTGATTGTATTTAGTTGAAAAACAGAGAAACGAGAAATCATGTTCAAAATGATGAATCAGATACTCTGTAAAACAACCAACATGTCATAAGATTCACAAATCTCAAACAACTAGTGATGTCATGCACAAATCACTCATAGTTTCCAGATCTGGAAACTTGTCTGGTAACTATGGTATGACTATCTTCATTCAAAGCTGATTTCAACTGTTGTTATGAAATTTGTGATGATTTCATCATGTTTTATGCTAAAGTATGAACCTCAGATTAACAAAACCTATGTTCATATAAACATTAGTGTTTTGCTAACTTAGAAAGAGGAAAATAAAACTTTAGTCATAAGATCTTATGTGTTAGAAGGCAGGTTGAGAATCCTCAAAAGGACTAAATCAACCCTGTCAAAACACTTTAAGAAAATTAGTTGTATCTTTTTATTTGCTTCTCTTGTTAAGTTTTTCTGACCCAACCGAAATCCACAAATTCAAGTCAAGGATCGTTCTAATAGATTAAAGAGAATAAACCCTCGTTTCTTCATCTTCATCTTCAAGAACAATGATGAACAGATGATGTTTTTTTTCGCAGAACGTGGTGGATTGCGGTGGTTTGGGTCTAGGTTGTCAGAGAGAGAAAAGGAGGTGAGATAGTCTGATACAATAAGGATGTTGGGAATTAAACGCATGTACGTGACAAAACAAAGATCGTTCTAATAGATTAAAGAGAATAAAGCAAGGATGTTGTGAATTCGCATAAACATATATTCGTTTTCATAACCTCCTCCTATAAATCAACCACAACTAGCAAAGAGCCTGTATTAGAAACCATCCTATGTCTTTTACCAACCGAAGAGGCAGCAAGGACAGATAATACTTCATTTATAGAGAAACCATACTGTCAAGAAACTACCATCTTTTACTCATAAACCCTTGAATCCCAACGCTTCTCTAAAAGAGCCTGTATTGGAAACCATCCTATGTCTTTTACCAACCGAAGAGGCAGCAAGGACAGATAATACTTCATTTGTCGAACAACCATATTGTCAAGAAACAAACATCTTTTAATACTTCATTTGTAACCATAAGGATGATGAAAATTTGTACGTAAAGATCTCTACCCAAACTCTTCTACATCTTTTAACCAATTGTCCATCACTTAAGACCTTGAAAGATTTGTTGAAATCGAAGAAAAGAGTAACTAGCAGAAAACGTGTCGGGTTCTTCCAACAAACTGTGTAAGTGCTTGTGCTGTAGAAACCGGTGATGAATTTGTGTATCTAAATCAGGTTCTCTGCCTTAGATCGGTCATTCCTTGTGATACATGAACTGTAACAACCATAAATTTATTTAGCGATTTCCGTAAATAATCACAAATTACAAAGTAATTATATTTAAACATTCATACTCAAATACGGGTTTATTAAAACTTTTCTAAACTTGAAAGCAAAACAACATAGTGTGATTTAATTCGTCGTCTTAGAATAACGACGAAACAACATTGCGGAAGCTTCGTTTAATGTGTGTTCGGTTCTTGCTCAACGCTTGATCTTCATCCGGGACTCTCGACATTCACCTATAATCAATACCAGCTTAAATGTTAGTATTGATAGTTTAATTAAAGGTACTAGGCAAGATAATGATAATGGAAAGAAATCCCAACATTAATCTCTTGACTCCAGAAACAAGGAGTTGAAACTGGCCTCCACCGTAACTTACGGTGGGCACCGTAAGTTACGGTGGCCCCTGTTTTAAAGTGACCCTACCATAAGGCAGGAGTGAACTGGCGTAACGATTTCAGCCCCCACCGTAACTTACGGTGGGCACCGTAAGTTACGGTGGCCCCTGTATCAGACCCTTCCATTTTGCCGTTTTTGACACGAAAACTTTCGTATCTTTCAATCCGCTTGTACGACTGACCTACCGTTTCTTCCTACGTGATTGTAGTTTGATTCTCCACCTTATGAAGTTAAAATTCAACATCCGGTTTAACAAAATTTCAGACTTTTAAGTCTTTGGCTTATTGCCCCTTTTTACCAAATTTTGACCCGTTCGATTTTTATCAAACAAACATGTTTATTTGCTCTTTAAACTCATGAAATTCATAAATTCCACATCTCCTATCATAATAATCTCAAATCACGGGTTTCTTACATAATAGAAACCCGTTTACGCTCAAGTTCTTATTTTGACCCGTTAAGGGTATTTAAGCACCTTCTAACTTAAAATCGCTTTCGATTGTTTCTAGCATTACATTACCACATTTCTTATCATATAATTTTCCACCACAACTGTATTTATGGTGGGTTTACTATGGTAATCTATAAATCGAGTTTTACCCCTCAACTCATTATTTTACGGCAAAGACCCAAATAGAGCCATTTGACTAACGTATTACATCTTTCAACTTCTATACTCGTCCTAAATATTTATCTAATCGTAAAACTCGTTTCCAAACAACCTTTAAGGGTTGTTTGTTCAATTTAGCCTACGAGGGCGTTTTGGTCAATTTTAGTCCTTCTTTTACGACGAATGACTTATAGACACTTGTTTGACCCAAAATCCGATCTTTTAACTATAATTCTGATTAGAAACCATTATTTCTCTAAAACACCACGATTTTAACTTAAATCATTCGGTTTACCTCTAAGATAACCGAATATCCAATTTTGACCTTGTTTAACACTTAGTGAACCTCAAGTCCTAAGTGATGAGTTGAACCATTTTACATACCTGACTCGGATCAATGCATTAACCCGTTTTAATACCTAGCCATAATGGCCGCTAAGTAATAGCAATGTGAACATCCGGGTGCTATTTATTCCTAAAATCATACAACTTGACAAACCATTAGTCAATATTATCAAATGGTGATAATTTCACCTTTTGACCCGTTTGGTCTAAATAACCATGAATCTTTATGAGATGATATTATTTACCATCTTAACTATATAACTCGTTATCTTTTGACCATTTCATGATTAAATAACCGTATTAGCTCTCTTTTAACCATTAAACATGGTTTATAAACATTGTCTTTTGTTCCGAACCGCACATGTCGTATCGGAACATCATAATTCAAACAAGACTTTACATTCATCATGATATATAAAACCAATAGGTATTACATAAAAAAGGTGTAAGCTTTACTTACCTTGCATCCGAATTGCGCTTTTCCTTCATTCTTGATTCGTTTGACCCGCTTCCTTCCCCAAGCTTTCACCTAGTTTGGCAAGCGTCAAACTATCATTGTAATTGTAAGATGGTTAGGTTAGTGATAATCATTTACGACTATTCCGTCCTACGCTTCTTATATTGAATTTGTCATTCGATCATATAGTTGGTCGGGTTGACTTTTAAAGTCAATCGACTTATCAACTTATTCAATGCACATTTGGTTTATGGAATTTCGCTTAGGCATTTCATCCGAACTTTTAACGAAATCAAATTTTACACATTAACTACTAGGTAACATGATTTCAAGTATCTACATCACGATCTTAACATCAATTTCCCTATATCATACAAAACCCATTTAGTGAGAAGTATGATCTTGTACCCAAATTCATGGTTCAATCGAACACCTTCTATTTGTTATCATGCATGTTGATTCTAAGCATAGTTATACCACCAATTTCATCATAACATTAAAACCCACTTATCTAAGTGTGTTAATTCATCAAATCCTTCAATTCATAGGATGTTATGTATGATTTTCACTTAGGGTTTCGTTCCTAAGCAAGTATACATCACTAATAAAGCCCTAGCTTCTCTAATCCATGCCTAATTCGCGATTAGGATGATTATCAACTTTTTACAACTTCATGAATGTTAGAAATTCGACATACCTTACGGTCCCCTTGACTTGGTGATCACGAATTTGCGTTCATGCATTTATTTGGCTCTTGATTTGGGCTTCAATTGGATCAATTTGCTGAACTAGGGTTTGGAGCCCCTTGTTCTTGCTCCTGGGCGTACGCACACACACACACCGGATTTTATTTAAACAGATGGAATAAATTCCATGTTTTAAAAGGGTAGCTTTTAATATAAACTTGATTACATAAAACAACTTTTCTTAATTTTTATTTAATTGACAAATCAAGCCACTTCTGTAAGCCTCTTGGCGCCGTATCCAACTTTTATTCCAATCTGATGTAATTACCTGAAATGCATTTTAAAAAGGTTTTGTCAGCAGGAAATACTGAGTGAGTTCATTCAGTTTGCACAAAAACATATTTGTTATAATTTACAGTATTAAGAGCGATTACAATTGCTCCTATCTTATAATTATCTGGTCCAGTTGTCATTCGACCGGATCTATGACTGTGGTCATATCACTATTGGGTCCTGTCACCCAACAGTGACGTATATCACTATTTAGGTCCAGCCACCTAAAAGCGACATGTATCATGACTTAGGCGCGCCCACCTAATCTGATAAAACAACAGTAATGTGCACAATACCCCACTTACTGCCAGTAACTTTAAGATTTGCAAAGACTTAATCCCTGTAATTATAACTGGAAAGCAAATAGGGTTTTAAAAGTAATTTGATAAAAGAGAATGACTCACATTATAAGCATACAGTATTGATTTAACAAGCTTCCTGATTCAAATTCTTCTGAGAATTAGCATCTACTTTGATTGTAAGTGTATGGGGGTAAAGTTTATCCTACTGATAAGCCTGATAACCTAATTTAAACAATAATGCACACGAAACTAGGTTAATAACTAATATAGCATTTACGATAAACTCACTAGATTAAACCCTCACGACGAAATAACAAAGTGCAATACTTAAACATCCAGTGGATTCGCAACGAATGACAGAGTATAGCCAGAGTTCCGGCGACACTCAAACATCCTGTCGGAATCACGACGAATGACAAAGTATAAACCCAATTTGAGCAGCACTTAAACATTCATCAGATAGTTCCAATCGATCGGACGTTCGTAATAGCGATCGAGTTATTACCCCGTTTATCGCGGCAGCGTTTAGTGATTCGTGTGTGTTGGTAGTAATTAAACTATATCTCAATGTATAATTGGAATTTTTACGTCGAACTAGCACCAGAATTCAAGTCCCAGGCCCCTCTATTTATACCCGAAATTTGCACCTCCCGCGTGTCGCCTGGGGTGTCAAATTAGGGTAGGGTAGGTTCGTGTCCAACATAGCCTTAGTGAGTCATAATTCGACGAAATTCAATTCCTACAGCAAATTATAAGGATAATCGTTGGCTAGGGTTTACCCCCTTGAGTTTTAGGGGCCCTGATCCTGATTCTGAATGTTCTGAAAATTTTAGGGTTTATGCAGAATTACTTGGGTGTTTCAATTATGATTTCCTATTGGACAAATAAAATAATAAATTAATAATTTCGGGTGAGAGTTGTTACATCCTCCACACCTTAATAAAAATCTCGTCCTCGAGATTTACTGGAATAAATGAGGATATTTCCGCTTCATTTCCGATTCCAGTTCCCAGGTGTACTCGGGTCCTCTTTTGGAATCCCATTTGACTTTAACTAACACAAGTCGTTTGCGTTTGAGAAACTTGACTTTTCTGTCCTCTATATGTAGGGGTATCTCTACGAATTTCAGTTTTTCGTTTACCTCTACATCTTGAAGAGGTATTACCAGGGATTCGTCCGATAAACATTTCTTGAGATTGGATACATGAAATACATCATGTACTCCAGCTAATTCTTCTGGTAGTTGTAAACGATAAGCAAATGGTTCTATTCGTTGGATTACTGGAAATGGTCCTACGTATCTTGGACTCAGTTTTCCTTTCTTACCGAATCGTACTTCTCCTTTCCAAGGATAAACTTTCAAGAGTACCTTGTCTCCGACTTGAAATTCTAGCGGCTTGCGGCGATTGTCTGCATAGCTCTTCTGACGATCTCGAGCCGTTTTCAGTCTTTCCTTGATTTGAGTTATCTTGTCAGTGGTTTCTTGTACAATTTCAGGACCTGATAATTGACTTTCTCCTATTTCTGCCCAACAAACTGGAGCTCTACACTTGCGTCCATACAGTGCTTCAAGTGGGGCAGCTTCGATGCTTGAATGATAACTATTGTTATAGGAGAATTCAATTAAGGGTAAGTGGTTATCCCAATTACCACCAAAATCAATTACACATGCTCTGAGCATGTCTTCCAGAGTTTGTATCGTCCTTTCACTTTGTCCGTCTGCTTGAGGATGATATGCAGTACTTAAATTTAGTCGGGTTCCCATTGCTTCCTGAAAACTAGTCCAGAAATGGGAAGTGAAACGACTATCCCTATCCGATACAATGGAGAGCGGGACTCCATGTAAAGATACTACTTCATCTACATACAACTTCGCTAACCTTTCCATGCTAAAGGTTTCTTAATGAGCCGATTGGGTTAATCGATCCACAATTACCCAAATCGCATCATTACCTTTTCTGGTTTTGGGTAACTTAGTAACAAAATCCATTGTTATGAGTTCCCATTTCCACACAGGCATTTCTAACTGTTGTAGTAGTCCTGAAGGTTTCTGATGTTCTGCCTTTACTTGTGAACAAGTAAGACATCTAGATACGTATCTAGCTATATCCTTTTTCATACCTATCCACCAGAAATTATTTCTTAAGTCTTGGTACATCTTATTGTTACCTGGGTGCATGGTATATCTAGATTTATGGGCTTCCTCTAAAATCTTATTTCTTAATTCTCCTTGCTTAGGTACCCAAATTCTTTTCTTATGGAATCTCCAAATTCCATCACTTCCTGGTTCCAGTTCCTTTATATATCCTTTCATTCCTTCAGCATCGTCTTCGATTGCTGCTTCTTGAACTTTCTTCAATTGCTCCATTAAATCAATTTGCAGATTTAATCTAAGCATACGAACTCGTCGTTGCTTTTCATGATACTTACGACTTAAGGCATCTGCAACTACATTTGCCTTTCCTTCGTGATACTGAATATCACAGTCGTAATCACTTAGGATTTCCATCCATCTCCTTTGCCTCATATTCAATTCTTTTTGCCCAAATATGTACCTTAAGCTTTTGTGATCTGTATAAATAGTAAACTTACTCCCGTACAGATAATGTCTCCAAATCTTAAGGGCAAAAATTATAGCTCCTAACTCTAAGTCATGAGTCGTATAATTTTCCTCGTGTTTCTTTAACTGCCTGGAGGCATATGCAATTACCCTCTTGCGTTGCATCAACACACATCCAAATCCTAATTTTGAAGCATCACAATATACTTCAAAATCTTCAACTCCTTCTGGAATTGCTAAAATTGGAGCATTTGTCAACCTTTGCTTTAAAATTTTAAAATCCTCTTCTTGTTTGGGTCCCCATTCAAACTTAACTGTTTTACAGGTTAGCTTAGTTAATGGTACAGCTATCTTGGAAAAATCCTTAATAAATCGTCTATAGTATCCAACTAAGCCTAGAAAACTTCTAACTTCCAAAGCTGACTGCGGGACTTTCCGTTTGGTGATTGCTTCTATTTTAGCAGGATCTACGTGAATGCCTTCGTGATTCACAACATGACCTAAAAATTGCACTTCTTGCAACCAAAATTCGCACTTTGAGAATTTGGCGTAAAGCTTTTCTGTCACACCCCCAAAATCCCACCTGCGGAGTACTACCGCTTGGAGGCGTGACTGACCAGGATCCAGCCACCAATCATACTGAACAAGCATATAAACAGTTATAAAAGTTTAACCAATACGATTGGTGTTTCAAAACAAACAATTTAAGTTGCAAGCGGAAGCATAAGTTTAAAGTTATAACATAGGTTCAATGTTTTCAAATAAAACGTGACACGCAGCAATCCGTGTCCCACAACGACTCTCCTCCATGCAAGCTCCAGCTGAGTACCTATGGTCCTGCAAAGCATGTAGTAACGAGTCAACAACTAGTTGAGTGAGTTCACAGTTGGGTGTTCGTTTTAGTTATTTCGAAAACAGTTTCCTTTATCTGGCATCCTGCCGTGGGGGTTACCCCATAGTTTAAAAACGTGACATGTTCATTCCCAGTTACTCCGGCACTCCGGCCGTGGGGGCTACCCCATGTTAGTTATCAGGCATTTCGGCCGTGGGGGCTACCCCATGCGTACACTAGACTCGTTACCATATCGACTGCTGACTGTAGTCATGTTTATGTGCCCTGAAAACATCAATGTCTATCATCATTGACGTGCCCCAGATCCATTAGTTCACGCCCGTCCTCTGCGGCACGGTGTGAGGTTTGTCAGACCTAAATAGCGCTATCTAACTAATGACCCGCTCGCCATTGGCCCGGCGATTAAGTCGATACAAAAAGGAGGGACTTCGTGATAGAGTTTTAGTCTAGTACGAGTTATCCGTCCATCCGGACGAGGAGTCACATTCCTGAGCCATAGCCGTCCTACCCAAGGAGGACGAGGAACCCACGTTCCTAAACCCCGTTCCCAACCCAGGGAATCCCATGCTTTGTAGAGGGTGTGAACTCACCTTGGTTTGCTCGGCAGTAACACAGAAAAGTTAATCAAGTTGCAGGTAATCAATTAGGTCCTATCACAGGTATTATTCGTATCAGATTCAAGTCAAGCAGTGCACGAATGTTCAACACGTATTGTTATGCAGGTCATAATCATGGCAACACGTTTAACAGTAACAGTTCAGAGTTATCATTCAAACACAACCCAAAGTCTAAGTATAAAGCCCGAACAGTTGGGCTCGTAGTAACAGGCCCAAACAACACATCAACAGTAGCACAGAAGTCCATAAGTCTGGCCCATTAATTAGGCCCGTAACTAAGCAAGCCCACTAAGGGGTCTCGAGTCGCAACCGGACTCGCAAACGTGGTTTCGAGTTGTGCCGTCTATGCTGGTCGTTGGTGGTTGCGAGTCGCAACCTATGTCGCAACCACGGTCTCGGCTTGTCATGTTTTGGTCTCGAGTCGCAACAGGACTCGCAACCTGTGGTCTCGGTTCATCATGCTGTGGTTGCGAGTCGCAACCAGGTGTTCTTGACTCGCAACCGGTGTCGTAACCTAGAGATTTCGAGTCGCAACCAGGGGTTCCGACTCCCCAACAGTTGCTGATTCTGCGCAGGTCGTACTATCCAATAGAATTCATGCAGAAATATGTACCAGCCACTAAACATGTTTTGTTGTCTAAAATTTACTCAAAATGGATCAAACAATGCAGGTTTCAAATATTCAAACCACATTCAAAGCATATTCAAGTAGTTCTTCATGTTCTTCAAACATTCAACAAGTTCCTCAAATATTCAAATCACAACAACCCTTATTCTAACACATTCATATGATATTCAAAAGACATATTCATAACACATTTAACCCTTGTTCAAGCACACTATGCATTTATCCTAATTGTAACATGAACAACTATCAAACACTTGAACCAAAGGCTACAATTCGGTCCTTTATTAACCCGATTGCATGACAAATACAAACCAATTTCATGCTCCTTAAAACTAGTGGTTCAACCTCCCTTAAACACAAAGCATCATCAATCCGAAATCAAGCATGTTAACCGGTTCATTATTATCATACATGTAATATCATCTTTTTGTCAACAAATACCATTTTCTATCAAACCAACTTTTATCATAACAATTATCAAGCAAACAAAGTGTCGAAATCATCAATTCAAGCACAAAACTCGACATGATTCACTAACCGGTTAAGAGGTATGAAAGGTGAACTCCAAGTGTTGATTTCCAAGCTTGAATCCAAAGGTCAAGTGTGAGCCGGTTACTTAGAGTGTGTTTATGTTGCTTAGAGTTTTGTAGGAGAGAAGATAGGAGAGTGTGTGTGTGTTGTTCAAGAAGATTGCAAGGTTGCATAGTCCCCAAGGTTATATACTAGTTCTAAGGTGGTGTACCCTAATGGGCTTACAAGACGATAGGAGGGGTTTACGGCCCAAAGGCCCAAGCCGGTTACTATACACTCGAGACCTCATGGTCTCGAGTCGGGTTCTTTGTTTTCGGGTTGGGTTCTCGGCTTGCTTATAATACATACGTATATACATACAAACACACAAACAAGGCACATTTCACATAAAACTTCACATTTATTAACAAGTTAACCAGTCCCATAGCGTATAAGTATGTTACATCGAGACACAAGAAAGGTTCTAAATTTCGAGTTGTCACATCATCCCCAAGTTGAAAGAAATTTCGTCCCGAAATTTGATGGCACTCACTGAGGAAGCTAGTCAAGTTGTAAGGTTTTCCCGGTTATCCTGGGGTGTCACATCCACCCCCCGTTGATCTGGAATTTCGTCCCGAAATTCCGTAGCTTCAGCCTCAGTAGCGGTTGTACTGTTCTCAAACAGTCGGGGATACTTTTGTTTCATCCGATCTTCACGCTCCCAGGTGAACTCTGGGCCGCGACGTGAGTTCCGACGAACTCGAACGAGAGGTATTCTAGTGCTTTTGAGGACCTTAACATCCCGGTCCGTGATTTCGACTGGTTCTTCGACGAATTTCAACTGTTCGTCGATCGTGAGTTCCTTCAGAGGAACTACGTGGGTCTCATCTGACAGACACTTCTTCAGATTCGACACATGGAAAACGTTGTGAACTGCACCGAGTTCTGCTGGTAAGTTCAGTCTGTAGGCCACCTTGCCTATTTTCTCAATAATTTCAAAAGGTCCAACGTATCGTGGGTTGAGTTTGCCTCGTTTACCAAAACGAACCACACCCTTCCAGGGTGAAACTTTGAGTAATACCCGCTCCCCAACCTGGAGCTCAAGTGGTTTCCTGCCCTTATCGGCGTAGGCCTTCTGACGGTCTCGAGCGGCCGCCATGCGTTGTCGTATTTGAGCAATCCGCTCAGTAGTGTCTACCACATGTTCTAGACCAGTGATTTGACTATCCCCCACCTCTGCCCAACAAAGAGGTGACCGGCATTTACGTCCGTACAATGCCTCAAACGGAGCAGCTTTAATGCTGGTGTGGTAGCTGTTATTGTACGAGAATTCCACAAGCGGCAGATGCTTTTCCCAGCTGTTGCCAAAGTCGATTACACATGCACGAAGCATGTCTTCTAAGGTCTGAATAGTGCGCTCGGACTGCCCGTCCGTCTGTGGGTGATACGCTGTGCTCATATCTAAACGTGAGCCAAAAGATTTGTGCATTGCTTGCCACAGTTCCGAAGTAAAGCGTGCATCTCGATCGGAGATGATAGAGGTGGGCACCCCGTGCCTCGAAACAACTTCCTTGAGGTATATTTCTGCTAAAGTGGAGAATTTATCCGTCTCCTTAATTGCCAAAAAGTGTGCGGATTTTGTGAGTCGATCCACGATCACCCAGATAGTATCGTTTCCGCGCTGTGATCTAGGTAAGCCTGTAACGAAATCCATGGAAATTTGCTCCCATTTCCATTGTGGTATCTCTGGTTGTTGGAGTAGACCCGAGGGTTTCTGATATTCCGTCTTGACTCGCGCACAAGTCAAACACTTGCTGACGTAGGTTGCTATGTGGGCCTTCATGCTAGGCCACCAATACGTAGTTTTGATATCGTGGTACATCTTATCTGAACCTGGGTGTACCGAGTAGCGGGATTTGTGTGCTTCGTCCATTACAAGTTCTCGTAAGTCGCCATAGAGTGGGACCCAAATGCGTCCTGTTACGTAGTAAGCACCGTCTTCCTTCTGTTCTAAGCGTCGTCTTGACCCGCGTAGGGCTTCAGCTCTAACGTTTTCTGGTTTCAGTGCTTCTATCTGAGCAGCTCGTATTTGCGAAGGTAGACTAGAATGGATCGTGAGTTGTAGAGCTCTTACGCGCTTAGGCGCAGTGTCCTTTCGACTGAGGGCGTCAGCCACAACATTGGCCTTGCCCGGGTGATACCTGATAGAGCACTCGTAGTCATTCAGTAGCTCGACCCATCGTCGTTGCCGCATATTCAGTTCCTTCTGCTTGAATATGTGCTCTAGGCTCCTGTGGTCGGTGTAGATGGCGCACTTGGTTCCGTATAGGTAATGCCGCCATAACTTAAGTGCGAAAACAACAGCTCCCAGCTCCAAATCGTGTGTAGTGTAGTTCTTCTCGTGAACTTTGAGTTGTCGTGAGGCGTAGGCTATGACTTTATCTCGTTGCATCAATACACAACCCAGACCTTGAATTGATGCATCACAGTAAACCACAAAATCGTCTGTGCCCTCTGGCAATGAAAGGATAGGTGCACTACAAAGTCTATCCTTTAGATGCTGAAAAGCTAACTCTTGTGCATTTCCCCAATGATAAACAACGCCTTTCTGCGTTAGCGAGGTGAGAGGCTGTGCGATCTTAGAGAAGTCCTTAATGAATCTCCTGTAGTAACCTGCCAATCCCAAGAATTGGCGAATTTCCTTTGGTGTGCGGGGCGCAGGCCAGTTCTTAATAGAATCCACTTTGGATGGATCAACGTGAATCCCATCCTTGTTCACTACATGCCCCAGGAAATGGACTTCACGAAGCCAGAAGTCGCATTTCGAGAACTTTGCGTAAAGCTGTTCCTTCCGAAGGAGTTCCAGAATAAGTCGTAGATGCTGTTCGTGCTCCTCCTGACTCTTAGAATAGATCAGGATGTCGTCGATAAAGACTATAACAAACTTGTCCAGGTACGGCTTGCAAACTCGGTTCATCAAGTCCATGAAAACTGCGGGTGCGTTTGTTAGCCCAAACGGCATGACCAAAAACTCATAGTGCCCATATCGAGTCCTAAAGGCTGTCTTAGAGACATCCTCTTCTCGAACTCTCAGCTGGTGATATCCCGATCTCAGATCGATCTTTGAATAGTAGCTCGACCCCTGCAACTGGTCGAACAAGTCGTCAATACGCGGTAGAGGATAACGATTCTTTACAGTCACCTTGTTGAGTTCTCGATAGTCGATACACATTCTGAAGGTACCGTCCTTCTTCTTCACAAAAAGTACTGGAGCTCCCCAGGGCGATGAGCTAGGACGAATGAAACCCTTATCCAAGAGTTCTTGCAGTTGCGTAGAGAGTTCTTCCAACTCTGATGGGGCTAAACGATAAGGTGCACGGGCTACAGGCGCAGCTCCAGGAGCTAGTTCAATCTGAAACTCGACTTGGCGATGGGGTGGAAGACCAGGTAATTCTTCAGGGAATACCTCAGGATAGTCACGTACAACTGGAAAATCTTCTAGCTTCTTCTCTTTCTCTGTGGTGTCAGTAACTAAAGCCAAAATCGCAGTGTGGCCCTTTCGTAAGCACTTCTGGGCCTTAAGAAGAGAGATGATGTTCTCAACAGCACTTCTCTTGTCGCCACGAATCATGAGAGGTTCACTACCTAAACCAGGGATACGAACGATCTTCTCGTTGCAAAGAATCTCTGCTCGGTGTTGGGATAACCAATCCATCCCAATGACAACGTCGAAACTACCCAAGACGATAGGAATGAGGTCAATAGAGAAGGTCTGGTTAGCGAGAATAAGTTGGCAACCTTTGACTACGTGCGAGGCCTCCAAACTCTTACCATTAGCTAGCTCTACAGTGTGCTTGTCGCTCAGGGGTGTTGGAATACGCTTAAGCATCTTACTAACTTCTAGTGACACATAGCTAGTATCGGCACCCGAATCAAATAAGACTGTAACATAAAAGTCGTCGAGAAGGAACTTACCCGTCACCACGTTGGGATCATTCCTTGCTTCACCTTGACCAATCACGAACACTCGCCCCCTAGCACCATTGTTGTTGTTGTTGTTTCCATTGTTACCATTCCCCTGATTGTTGTTGTTGTTGTTCTGGTTCAGTTGGGGACAATCTTTCTTGAAGTGGCCTTCAGCTCCACACTGAAAGCATCCTTTGTTGTTACCCTGTTGCTGTCGCTGGTTCTGTTGAGGTTGCTGACGATTCTGATTGGCGGGGTATGCGCTCCTGCAATCCTTTGCAACATGACCAGGCTTGTTGCACCGATGACAGTTGCCCCTGGTGCATGGCCCACTGTGGTGTAGGTTGCAACGATTGCATTTGGGGTGACTCCCCTTGTACCCACCATGACTTTGACCACCAGACGATTGCTGACTGGGGCTCTTGTGGTCGTCAGTCTTTCTTTGCTGAGACTGAGATTGCACAGAAGTTGAACCCTTGCTTGAAGTTCCATCCCATTTCCGCTTGTCCCCACTAGAAGTACCAGAAGTAGTTGCAGCACCTATGCGCTTTGGTAACTTGTTCTGCTCCACCGCTTGATCAGTAAGACGGTGAGCCAATTGAACAACCTGCTGGATAGTAGTCAAGTTTGCTGAAGTCACATGGCTTTGGATCTCTGGCACCAAGCCCTTGAGATAGAGTTCAATTCGCTTATAGGGAGGGTCCACCATAGTAGGACACAACAAGGCAAGCTCATGCGATCTCTTAGTGTATGCCTCAATCTCTGACCCCGTCATCTTGAGATTGTAGAACTCATCTTCCAGTTTGTGAATGTCATCACGACTGCAGTATTCCTCTCTGATCATTTCCTTGAAATTCTCCCATGGGGTGGCGTTGGCAGCAACCAACCCTAACATCTGCACTTGAGCATTCCACGACGTGAGGGCCAAACCCTCGAGAGTACCAGTAGCATACTTCACCCTGCGCGCTTCAGGGCATTCACACATTTCGAACACAGATTCTAGTTTCTCAAACCAGTGTAGGAGACCTACTGCTCCTTCAGTTCCGCTAAAAGTAGTGGGTCGACAGTCCATAAATGTCTTAAAAGTGCACACCGGTGCCTGAGCATATTGACCTAAGGTAGGTGAAAGAAAGACAGAGTTTAACACAAAGGTTGGTTCACGAGAGTAGGATCCAAATGATCCTAGAACAAATTCGGACTGCAGGATATACCTCCTGCGTTTGCAGCTGCAAGCGCTGCGGCAACTCGTTCGTTGATCAAAGCCGTCAACTGGGCTTGTGTCATGTTAACGCGTCCAGACATGATTCTTCATAATAAGAGTAATACGTGTGAGAGAGGTTCGCGAAAGTACGATAGTAGGATAGAGCAAGCACACACGTGTTCAAACAACAGTAGTTATACTAATCAAGCATACCATGAGCAATGTACTATGTATCTAACAAGTAGGCAATATACACATATCATATCACCTAGAATGTCGAGCCTTGCATGTGGAGTGGAGCGTCGTTGTGGACCGTTGAGCACTAAACCGGTTATAGTCTGGTTTTAACAAAAACGTTTCCCCTTTATTAAAACCAAGTTCACTATAACCAATGGCTCTGATACCAATCTGTCACACCCCCAAAATCCCACCTGCGGAGTACTACCGCTTGGAGGCGTGACTGACCAGGATCCAGCCACCAATCATACTGAACAAGCATATAAACAGTTATAAAAGTTTAACCAATACGATTGGTGTTTCAAAACAAACAATTTAAGTTGCAAGCGGAAGCATAAGTTTAAAGTTATAACATAGGTTCAATGTTTTCAAATAAAACGTGACACGCAGCAATCCGTGTCCCACAACGACTCTCCTCCATGCAAGCTCCAGCTGAGTACCTATGGTCCTGCAAAGCATGTAGTAACGAGTCAACAACTAGTTGAGTGAGTTCACAGTTGGGTGTTCGTTTTAGTTATTTCGAAAACAGTTTCCTTTATCTGGCATCCTGCCGTGGGGGTTACCCCATAGTTTAAAAACGTGACATGTTCATTCCCAGTTACTCCGGCACTCCAGCCGTGGGGGCTACCCCATGTTAGTTATCAGGAATTTCGGCCGTGGGGGCTACCCCATGCGTACACTAGACTCGTTACCATATCGACTGCTGACTGTAGTCATGTTTATGTGCCCTGAAAACATCAATGTCTATCATCATTGACGTGCCCCAGATCCATTAGTTCACGCCCGTCCTCTGCGGCACGGTGTGAGGTTTGTCAGACCTAAATAGCGCTATCTAACTAATGACCCGCTCGCCATTGGCCCGGCGATTAAGTCGATACAAAAAGGAGGGACTTCGTGATAGAGTTTTAGTCTAGTACGAGTTATCCGTCCATCCGGACGAGGAGTCACATTCCTGAGCCATAGCCGTCCTACCCAAGGAGGACGAGGAACCCACGTTCCTAAACCCCGTTCCCAACCCAGGGAATCCCATGCTTTGTAGAGGGTGTGAACTCACCCTGGTTTGCTCGGCAGTAACACAGAAAAGTTAATCAAGTTGCAGGTAATCAATTAGGTCCTATCACAGGTATTATTCGTATCAGATTCAAGTCAAGCAGTGCACGAATGTTCAACACGTATTGTTATGCAGGTCATAATCATGGCAACACGTTTAACAGTAACAGTTCAGAGTTATCATTCAAACACAACCCAAAGTCTAAGTATAAAGCCCGAACAGTTGGGCTCGTAGTAACAGGCCCAAACAACACATCAACAGTAGCACAGAAGTCCATAAGTCCGGCCCATTAATTAGGCCCGTAACTAAGCAAGCCCACTAAGGGGTCTCGAGTCGCAACCGGACTCGCAAACGTGGTTTCGAGTTGTGCCGTCTATGCTGGTCGTTGGTGGTTGCGAGTCGCAACCTATGTCGCAACCACGGTCTCGGCTTGTCATGTTTTGGTCTCGAGTCGCAACAGGACTCGCAACCTGTGGTCTCGGTTCATCATGCTGTGGTTGCGAGTCGCAACCAGGTGTTCTTGACTCGCAACCGGTGTCGTAACCTAGAGATTTCGAGTCGCAACCAGGGGTTCCGACTCCCCAACAGTTGCTGATTCTGCGCAGGTCGTACTATCCAATAGAATTCATGCAGAAATATGTACCAGCCACTAAACATGTTTTGTTGTCTAAAATTTACTCAAAATGGATCAAACAATGCAGGTTTCAAATATTCAAACCACATTCAAAGCATATTCAAGTAGTTCTTCATGTTCTTCAAACATTCAACAAGTTCCTCAAATATTCAAATCACAACAACCCTTATTCTAACACATTCATATGATATTCAAAAGACATATTCATAACACATTTAACCCTTGTTCAAGCACACTATGCATTTATCCTAATTGTAACATGAACAACTATCAAACACTTGAACCAAAGGCTACAATTCGGTCCTTTATTAACCCGATTGCATGACAAATACAAACCAATTTCATGCTCCTTAAAACTAGTGGTTCAACCTCCCTTAAACACAAAGCATCATCAATCCGAAATCAAGCATGTTAACCGGTTCATTATTATCATACATGTAATATCATCTTTTTGTCAACAAATACCATTTTCTATCAAACCAACTTTTATCATAACAATTATCAAGCAAACAAAGTGTCAAAATCATCAATTCAAGCACAAAACTCGACATGATTCACTAACCGGTTAAGAGGTATGAAAGGTGAACTCCAAGTGTTGATTTCCAAGCTTGAATCCAAAGGTCAAGTGTGAGCCGGTTACTTAGAGTGTGTTTATGTTGCTTAGAGTTTTGTAGGAGAGAAGATAGGAGAGTGTGTGTGTGTTGTTCAAGAAGATTGCAAGGTTGCATAGTCCCCAAGGTTATATACTAGTTCTAAGGTGGTGTACCCTAATGGGCTTACAAGACGATAGGAGGGGTTTACGGCCCAAAGGCCCAAGCCGGTTACTATACACTCGAGACCTCATGGTCTCGAGTCGGGTTCTTTGTTTTCGGGTTGGGTTCTCGGCTTGCTTATAATACATACGTATATACATACAAACACACAAACAAGGCACATTTCACATAAAACTTCACATTTATTAACAAGTTAACCAGTCCCATAGCGTATAAGTATGTTACATCGAGACACAAGAAAGGTTCTAAATTTCGAGTTGTCACATTTTCCTTTCTTAATAAAGTTAAGAGTGCATGCAAGTGCTTACAATGTTATTCTTGACTTTTGGAATAAATAAGTATATCGTCGATGAAGACAATTACAAATTTATCCAAATATGGTTTACAGATCCAATTCATCATGTCCATAAATGCTGCCGGTGCATTCGTTAATCCGAAGGGCATGTCTGTAAACTCATAATGACCATACCTCGTTCTGAAAGCAGTTTTAGGTATGTCTTCCTCTTGTACTTTCAATTGATGATATCCGGATCGTAAGTCTATCTTAGAAAAATACCTAGCATCTTGGAGTTGATAAAAAAGATCATCAATCCTAGGTAATGGGTATCGATTCTTAATTGTAACCTTATTCAATTCCCTACAATCGATACACATTCTCATCGATCCATCTTTCTTTTTCACAAACAACACTGGTGCTCCCCAAGGGGATGAACTAGGTTGTATAAATCCTTTGCCTAGTAATTCATCTAACTGCTTTTTCAATTCTAGCATTTCAGTGGGTGCTAGCCCGTAAGGTGCTTTGGCTATTGGTGTAGTTCCAGGAATTAGATGAATCCTAAATTCTACTTCTCTATCAGGTGGTAATCCAGGTAGTTCTTCTGGGAATATGTCAGAATATTCTGAGACTACTGGGATTTTCTGAAATTCCTTACTCTTAGTGTTAATGATTACAGAAATCATATACACCATTTCTTGTTTTCTTGAATAACTGACCAACTTTATTACTGAAATAAAGTTCAGTGGCTTTCGAGGTTTTTCTCCTGTAATTAAAATTACTTCTCCTGTGGGGGTACGAATTTCTACGGAATTTTTATCACAGAGAATTTTAGCATGGTTGGCTACTAGCCAATCCATTCCTAACACTATATTGAATCCGGCTAACTTTATAGATAACAGGTTTGCAGAAAATTTATGTCCTAATAGTTCTATCTTTCCTTCTCGCAAAACCTTATCTATGTTAACAGATTAAATACTTAGAGGCATAACTTGCTATTTATCAGTAAAGCTTATAAAACTCTTGATACCTAATATCACTTACATGATGCAACAAATACTTAGTTTTATGAACTCCTTCGAGAATTTCTCCTCATAGGTTTCTTTGATTAGTACCCACATTTTTTTCTTATGGAATCTCCAAATTCCATTAATTCTTTTTTTTTCTGATTTCTTCATTATTTTTTCGTAATCTTCCAGCATCATCCTTGATTGTTGTTTCTTGGGTACTCATTAATTATCTCATTAAATCTATCTGCAATTAAATCTAAGAGCACGTACTTGATTTGGCTTCCTATGAACCTATAACTTAAAGCATTAACTACCACATTAGTCTTAATTTTGTGATATAACAATCGGTGTTGTTTCTAGTCACAGACGAATTCTGAGTTTTTCCTCACGATCAGGTGATAGCCCACATAGATCCTCTGAGAAAACGTCGGTCGGGATTTCTTTTAGTTCCATGCTTCTAGTGTTAATGAATTACGAAACCATATACGCTATGTCTTTCTTCCATGCATAACTCGTAGCTTTTATCGCATAGATGACTTTGTCGATTGGTTTGTCTTGTCTCCTTGTGGTCATTTCTCCGGTTGGCTTGTAAATCTTAACCTAAATCAGCAGTCACCTTTGGAATATCGTTTCCATGTTTTTCCTTTTTATGAAGTAGACATAATTTTCTTTCTGTCAGTTCTTTCCATTCCATGGCATACGTTGTGTTTTGAAGCTCGGGTCTTACTATCTTAATGTCTAAATTTTGAAGCATACATTACTTCATTCTTCTTAACATCTATACTAAAGGTTTGGACAACTTTAGTCCCTTGCAGCCCGTGTATTGTCGTAACAGTTTCTTTACTACTGGTAATCTTAGTAGAATTATAGGTGAAGAAAGTCTTAGTAAGTGCATCCTTTCGTGGTTACTGTTATCTTCGCAAGAGGTCGTAGGTTTTGTGCCATTTTGTGCTAGCACAACTTTTAGTTACAGGTTTCCTACTGCGTTAATAACCTAAGGTAATGCAAAGGGAATTTTTATACTTTCGATGGTGTCCCGACTTAAAGGGTTCCCGTCGTTTATATTGTCGCACGAGTTACGAGATAGATGATCAAACGAAATAATGTTTGATTTCGGAATTATAGATGTATATGAGAGATTCCTATAAAGAAATCTATAATTATTATTAACACATATGCTTGTGCTTTATTCAAAATTGTCAATCCTTATGGTTTTTGGATTTCCTTATAGATATATCTATTTATATAATGACACATTTCACATACTATAATATACATACCATTCGTAAGGTCAATGTATTAACAGATTCATTTTTTCAAAGACAAATTAGATATCATGTCATGACACTATTTAGGGAATTCTTGTCACTCGTTTGACATATCCTATACCCCGTCTTACCCGGTTCTCGCCGGAGAGGTAATCTCATTATATCCGGACAAGCTGGAGAGTCTGCTACACCATACCCAGTCTTGCCGGAGAGGTAATTTGAATTTCCCATAAATAGTTCTTTCTTAAATCCTGATTTGGAAAGTGCAACTTTTATTAGGACTTTTTAACAAAGAATAAGGAAATTAGTATTCACATGACGGATCATATTCTAGAATAAGGTAGTACCAATAAATAAGAAATAACAGTGGCCAAGTGTTATTGCTTATTTACCATACTTGCAACGTTCTAGTCATCATCCTCACGGCATACTAACACCCATCATATTTTATCTATGCAAGTAATCAGTTTATCTCGAAGCTTATACTAAGGCATCTTTCTTAAGTTCATGTCTAAATACTATCTTTGTTGCTACCAGTTAATAACAATTCCTAACTCTTTCGTTTAAGCTTAGGTATTATTATCACAACACTTATAGGCTTAAACAAGTGGCTCTGATACCACCTTCTGTCACGACCCCCGACCCACCATGGACGGAATCGGGCGCCGCGAACAGCCAAGCGGTACGGTGGTTATTTTTGAAAAACATTGCAGCGGAAATTTCATCAGGACCGTGAGTTAGGAAAAATATCAGAGTTTAGAAACACCGGATTTTATTTAAATAGATGGAATAAATTCCATGCTTTACAAGGGTAGCTTTTAATATAAACTTGATTACATAAAACAGCTTTTCTTAATTTTTATTTAATTGACAAATCAAGCTACTTCTGTAAGCCTCTTGGTGCCGTATCCAATGTAATAACCCGCACTTTCGTGCATTGTTACTACTCGACACACTCGTTACGCCTAGCACCAGAGATTCGGATCATAATGTAACTATATCAGTATATCGCTAAATCGAAGCATAATAGAATAATTACGCATATCCTATCGCTAATACAAACCTATTTTCATAAATTATAACACTCACGATGATGTTGAGTGAGGGCTTAATCTACCCTCCTCGATAACCGTGAGGTGTCAAAACATAATCAAGCAATGCTAAAAAGACTATCGGGTGAGTACCATGTCTCTAGCCATCGTGACGATGACGGCAACACGAGCAAGTAGTGCCCCGATAATCGTTGTGGCACATCACATCAAAGAACACACTCGAAGGCACGCGTAACTCGATCATCGCACCGAATATTGGTTATATAGATACGTATATACGGCACTTTTTGTGAGTTATTATGATAAATAATTAAATAATAATATAAATATACGAAAATATGGCCCAAACAGTTGAAATCGCACCAAAAACGAAAACTAAAGGCCTCCGTACGGACGGGCCAGCCACACGGCTGGGCCAGTCGATCGGACGGGCCAGCCGATCGGCTGGGCCGCCCGATCGAACGGGCCAGCCGATCGGCTGGGCCGGCCGATCTGACAGAACAGCCAACCGGCTGGGCCGCCCAATCGAACGGACCAGCCGATCGGCTGGCCTGTCGGACGGCCCAGCCGATCGGCTGGGCCGGCCGACCGAACGGGCCAGCCGATCCGGCCCGCCTTTCCTCCCTTCCTCTCTTACCTTGCCTATAAATACCCCTCTTCAACCCCAAACACTTGTTGTTGCTGCTGCTACTCGACCAAGACGTTCCAGCCCCTTAATCTCTCGATTTCTCACGATTCTTGTAAGTTTTTAACTCAAATCTTGTACTACTTCGATCTATATGCAATCCTTCATCTTTCTATCTTTCAAAATCCGACTTCTAACCATGAAATCATCGGATTCGAGGTGTTCTAGGGTGATATCACCATGAAGTTCTTCAAGAGTGATGTCATCCCATGAAGACCAACTCAGATCCGAATGGTTTCCATACGATTTTACATAAATCTCGCCTAAATCTATGTTTCCTAATCAAGAAGTTACGGATTTGAGATGTTCTAAGAGTGATGTCATCATGAAGTTCTTACGAACTTTAAGTGTTGGCCTCATTCCACCAATAACAACTCAGATCTGAGAAATCCCATAAAAATAATCAAGGTTTTCACATCAGATCTAAACCAAAAAAAAAAAACGGTAGAGACAGAGCTTAGACCGACCTTCTACTCATTCCTAGTGTCGTGTTGGTCAAGGATCTGATTCCTACCGAAGAGACGACCAATTTCGGGTTAAACACGGAAAAACCGCCAAGGACGGCCAATTCTGATGAAACGGGGTGATTCCCGGCCGTAGAACAGGTCGGAATTGATGGGAATTCAATTGTTCAACACGTCACAACAACGTCCCGACCAAAACACCGAAGAACACTCGAAAATCATCGAAAACAGCTGGACAGGCTGGCCGATCGAGCGGCCCAGTCGATCGAGCGGCCCAGCCGATCGGCTGGACCAACCGATCGAACGGCCCAATCGATCGAAGGGCCCACTCGATCGAGCAGCCCGGCCGATCGAGTGGTCCATCCGAATGGGCCAGTTCAATCCAACTTTTCATCCAATTTCACGTAATTCGATACCGTTTAACGCGTAACCCAATACTTATGCAATTAGTCTGCAATCAGGACATTCTCAGGCACCATCCCGTCAATCCAACCAAATACGCACTGTGAGTATACTTGACCCTTTTTATCGAATTTTGGGTGTAACATACGTTCCATATAAATCAAACTTATCAAACGAACGATTCAATTGGTTAACCTATCACTTGCGAATAACTGTTTGCATAAATATACGTGATGCTAGGACTTATACTCGTGACGTCCCACCACAACTAGTATAGTACTATTTCGCCCGACGGGGTCTAGTTATGCCATCGAAGAGTCGAGCATCGAGGACTTAGCTAGTAGTATCAGTTTTGTGAGTATATTTGTCGTGTATTACGTTTATGCATGTGGGAATTCGCAGCACTTTTAATCTACTATACTATTACATATCAAACCTGTATACTCGCCAATACTTTGTATTGACAATATTTTAACGTATGTTGCAGGATTAGTTGAAGTCTTCATCAAATCAAGCTAGGAAGTCTAGAAACTCACCTAAAAATCTAGTTGACGGATTTGAATTGTTCGAGAGGACAAGAAATCTGTGATAACTTATGTGATTGTATTGTTTGTTAGTATGGGATGACAAATGTAATGAATATTATCGCAATATAGTCGTTATGGATTCTCTTGAGCAATCTGATTCGCCTAGTGTCGCGCCCCGATGATTCCGCCATAGGTTGGGGTGTGACATCCAACTTTTATTCTAATCTGATGTAATTACCTAAAATGCATTTTAAAAAGGTTTTGTTAGCAGGAAATACTGAGTGAGTTCATTCAGTTTGCACAAAAACATATTTGTTATAATTTACAGTATTAAGAGCGATTACAATTGCTCCTATCTTATAATTATCTGGTCCAGTTGTCATTCGACCGGATCTATGACTGTGGTCATATCACTATTGGGTCCTGTCAACCAACAGTGACGTATATCACTATTTAGGTCCAGCCACCTAAAAGCGACATGTATCATGACTTAGGCGCGCCCACCTAATCTGATAAAACAACAGTAATGTGCACAATACCCCACTTACTGCCAGTAACTTTAAGATTTGCAAAGACTTAATCCCTGTAATTATAACTGGAAAGCAAATAGGGTTTTAAAAGTAATTTGATAAAAGAGAATGACTCACATTATAAGCATGCAGTATTGATTTAACAAGCTTCCTGATTCAAATTCTTCTGAGAATTAGCATCAACTTTGATTGTAAGTGTATGGGGGTAAAGTTTATCCTACTGATAAGCCTGATAACCTAATTTAAACAATAATGCACACGAAACTAGGTTAATAACTAATATAGCATTTACGATAAACTCACGAGATTAAACCCTCACGACTAAATAACAAAGTGCAATACTTAAACATCCAGCGGATTCGCAACGAATGACAGAGTATATCCAGTGTTCCGGCGACACTCAAACATCCTGTCGGAATCACGACGAATGACAAAGTATAAACCCCATTTGAGCAGCACTTAAACATTCATCGGATAGTTCCAATCGATCGGACGTTGAATCGTAATAGCGATCGAGTTATTACCCTGTTTATCGCGACAACGTTTAGTGATTCGTGTGTGTTGGTAGTAATTAAACTATATCTCAACGTATAATTGTTATTTTTACGTCGAACTAGCTCTAGAATTCAAGTCCCAGGCCCCTCTATTTATACCCAAATTTGCACCTCCTGCGTGTCGCGGAAGAATCCGTGGCACTTGCCGCGTGTCGCCTGGGGTGTCAAATTAGGGTAGGGTAGGTTCGTGTCCAACATAGCCTTAGTGAGTCATAATTCGACGAAATTCAATTCCTATAGCAAATTATAAGGATAATCGTTGGCTAGGGTTTACCCCCCCCCCCTTGAGTTTTAGGGGCCCTGATCCTGATTCTGAATGTTCTGAAAATTTTAGGGTTTATGCTGAATTACTTGGGTGTTTCAATTATGATTTCCTATTGGACAAATAAAATAATAAATTAATAGTTTTGGGTGAGAGTTGTTACATAGTATTAACGGGGTTTGATTACCAAACCCGTTTTCGGGGTGTTACAAGTCTACCTCCCTTAAAGAGGTTTCGTCCCCTAAACCTTTCTCACGTATTTTACTAGATTAGATCATCCGAACCTTAGCTTTGGTGAACGCTTGAGCATTGCTCGCACATAATACCCTTTCCAGGGAAGTATGGTAATGTGCTTTTGGTTTCAAGGCGTATATGCCTTCTATGTGTATGGCCTCGCAGGCCGATACTTTCATTTTGTATTTCTTATCCTGGTCATTTATTTGACCGAGTTCTCATCTGATCACTCGGTTATATTTATTTTCAACATGCTTACTTCAAGCTAACATTATATTAACAAGTGCTTTGTACAAGTCGTAACACTAATCTGAGTTTGAAAGGTTTTACCGGCTAGACTGATTAGTCGCCGTCATATTATACCGTGTCATGCGGGTGTATCTTATTGCCAACCCGGCCGTTTGCATGTTTTTTTTATTTCATATCTCATAACTCACGTTAGGACGTGAGTATATTCTATATCACTTTTGTGACCGTGACACAATTTAAAATAGTTGTGAATTCTTTTGTCATTTTTTGTCAGTTTGAATGTTTTAGTGAAATTTTTCACTTTTATCAACCAGATCTCTCACAATCTCTTCGCTTTTAACCCTATTTAGTTAACTTAGCGAAACCCATCGCTTTTCTACAAAATTTTTCTTCTGTTATTATTTTACGTGGGAAGTTACAACCCGTTTCCTTGTTTTATACTATTAACCCGTAGGTTCTTTCACTTAGCCTCGTAGGCTATTTTCTTATATTTTCACCTTTTTACCTTATTAATGTGAAACCCTCAACAATTTATTTCTTTTTATTTGCGACCCGAAGGTCTTTTTGGTCCCGCAGACCTTAGCCTCATTATAATCTCGTAGGTTAGGATAACCCCATAGATCATCCTTTATTCAAGTCTTTATTCAAAGGTATATGGCGTTAACGCACCCTTTTATGTTCAAAGTCATTTATTTTCGCTTTTGTATTTCCTTTGACCTTTACCGTAGTCTAAGGCTATATTTGTTTTCTTTCGAACAAATTTTCTGACTTTATGACTTCTCACGTCATTTATGCCTCGGTTCATCTTATGCTCACTATTACCCAGTTTACATATATTCGTATTTGATTGTGTCCCATTACCGGGTGCATTATTCTTTTACTTTTAACGCTACCGTTATCCCGCTTGTGCTTACTCACGCCATCAGGCATTATATTATATTTAACTCGTTTGACTTATTCATGTGAAATTTTATCATTTATGGATGTCAAACTTTATTGTATATTCGACCCGTTCAACTTTAAATTAGTTGAACATAATTTATCAAAATTTCTATTTACATCATCTTGTGTAAGCATTGGAAGCCCGACCACTAGCAGAATCATTGCATTACATCCCCGTTGAAAACAAGTGATTAAAACGCTTCTTCTTACAACTCTTTTCAAATGCCTCACCCTTCCTTTTTATTACAGTCATACGATACGTTTTTTTGTTCTTCAATCTTTGTTACTTGTAAAAGTTTTATTTTTTTTCTACTTTTAGAAAGATTTGACCACCTAACGACTGTAAAATGTCTCGTGTGATTGACACCTTAAATCCATTAAATACTTTGGGTAAAATCTAATTTTCTTTTCATACGGGCAGTATACAGTTATACGGCCCGTATACATCGTTCGCATCCATTGTATACGACTTGACAAATTCTTTACACATGGTGTATACAGTTATACGGCCCGTATGGAATGAAAAAAACTGACAAAGTCTGAAGGCACAGACTTTGTTAGTTTTATTTTATTCTATACGTGCCGTATAACTGTATACGGCCCGTATACAACATGTGTAAATAAGTTTTTGCCATGTATTAATATTAGGCCCCTAAATATATTACAACTTTACCATCTTCTTCACCTCACACTTTATACTTACCTGCTACAAGTCATCGCCGGCCGGAAAATGCACTGCTATTAATATTCACTATTGTCTCACTTTCAACACTCAATAAGATTCAACGAGTTTAAGGGGTGCGACTGCAAAATTTCAAGGGGTGCGCTTGGGATTTTTACACTCGTATTACACTAAAAATACAAATTATAAGGGGGGCGGTCGCCCACCCACGGCATACAGTAGGTCCGCCCCTGGGTGGTGGCTATGTGCAGGCCGTCTCCGAAAATGGTAAAAAAGTTGGGCCCCTTCCTAAAAAATAAACACATCAATCATATATAATAAATCACAATACGACGATAATTGTTGTAAAAATAAACAAAACAAAAGTAATGTAGCAAAATGAAAATATTTACGTTGAAACATTACTTAATTGAATCGTGAGGCTTTTTAGCATTTTTGAATGTAAAGTTCCCGATCAAGTATTTATAATCCATGCCGATTCTTCTCTATATTTCAATGTATCATAATTATCCATGTTCATAGAGTGCATTCTAGCATCGATTAAAATAATAAATCCTAGTTTTATATTACAAATAAATTAATACACCTAACATTAGTTTCAACACCCTCTGGAGAAGCAAAAATAACTAACACTTGAATCCTTTGAGAAGAAGAACTATAATATGTTTAGACATATCCAAACTAATTTGGCAAAACGAACATTTTCATACAAATAAAATAAACCGAACTAGATATTGAGTTCTTCTAAGTTTAATATTGAATTTTTTAATTTTATATTGTAGATGGTTAAATGAGAAATAGAAAACCTACAAATTTAAACAAAAAAAAACATATAAAAAACAAAAAAAAAACATATAAAATTTATTATGTAAATGGTTAAATGAGAAGAAAAAAAATTGAAAGAACTTACCAAATATATTGAGGCTGATGAAACAATGGTTAACCGGGCAGGGTTAACACACTGGTCTCGTCAAGAAGGGTTAATCCCTTTCTCTCGAGGATCGCTGGCTGGATCACCGGTGGTTGATCTCCTACACAAGGAAACAAGCCGTGACTCGTAACAAGGAGGATGGGGTGGGGGGTACTCCTTGTTACCACTCTCCGGCGTGAGAATCAGTAGTTTGCTTGAGAAGCAAAGTAAGATAGTAGTAGTAGTGAGAGAGTTGTGAAGAGATACCTCAAACCTGGTTTGGGGTTGGTATTTATAGCCGAGGAGTGAAGAAGGATGATGATGGATGGACTGACGACGTGCTGCACCTTTGCAGGTGTGTCAGGCTTGTCGGTTGTGGAGGTTACGCCACGTCAGTCCATTGCTTACGTAGCTCTGACAGGTAACTGCCATTGGTGCCACTTGCACTGTGGTGTCAGTCCCACTTATTGAGTGCATAGGACGCGGTGCAAGCCGCATCGCTGCATGCGGTAACGTCTGAAGTTACCGCGTCTCCTACTTGTGATCAAGGAATACGCGAGATGCGGTGCTAGCCGCATCGTCGTCCGCGGAGACTATTTGCCTGCATCCCTTGTCGTGACGAAAATGCCCATATGGTGCGGTGTCAGCCGCACCGTTATGTTCATCTTCTTCTATGCCTAAGGTAAGGCTTTCTTGTATTGATAGAAGTGTTCACTGGATGCGGTGCGAGGCCGCATCGCTGTGAATACTTCCGTTTTCATACACCAGATGTGATGCTATGTCGCATCACTCTACCGTTCTCATGTTCCATGTAAGTCCTCCTTCGTTACTAGATAGATTGGATTCAACCCTTGTGCCGACGCGTTCTCGCATGGGCACAAGTAGGTTGTTAGCTAGTGGGGGTTTTGATAAGGGTAATGGTCACTCGCGGTCGATGCTGACGCGAGATCTGGGACCATACCCCTTCAAGTCCCCCCAGTCTAGTGTTGCTGCCACATACAAGTTGTATGTGGGAGGAGTACTGGACTATGGTGTTTGGAAGGTAGTTTGGAGTCTAGAGAAGATCCGAGACCATGTGTGGTCTTTTCCGTATGTAAATCAAGCTGGAGGTCTGGAAGGGTCATCTGACGCCTCTTCCGTATCGGTGAAGGAATTTCGTCTGATGCGAAATTCTCAGCCGATTTATGTCACCAGGTGGCTTGCCACCTGTTGTTGTGCCGAAGGTCTCTTGGAGACTTTGTTAGTAATGCTGCACAAACTTCGAACCAACCTCTGAGATGGTGGTTTGAAGGTATGCACTGGCTTTCAACCTCTGAGAGGTGGTCTTGTCTTCAAACCAATTGTTGAATTGGTGCATGAAGAAGAAAAGAAACTTTGGATCAATCTCTGAGATCGGGATCAAAAGTAGTTGATGCTTGTAAGTGCTTTGCTCAAGCTCTATGTTCAGCATCTAGTCATGAGATGACGATCCCTTTTTTGTTGGGTTTTCGTGTTCGTCGTCATAGCTCTCTAGTAACCGCACGTCCTTTGCGGTTACCTCGTTGCGTAATTGTTGGCCATGTTTGGTCGAACAATGTAGATTTGTACTATGGGTAAATAAACATGGTCATAGGCAAGGGTATGCCCACCATTGTTTATTCTATGCGGCCCATAGGCGGGCAAACAAAGTCATAAGCAGACTTGTTACCGCTGTTCGAACGCTTGCTGTTCGACAAGGGCTTGTTTAGAGCGCTTATCTGCGTTCTTTCTGGAGCCACTTACCTTCACGCTCCAATACCGAGTTTGCCTTGAAGTAGCTTCGCTCGGTGATGTGGAGTTAGCTTGGCTCTTCCGTAGCAACCATTCTGCGGAAGCTATGGTTATGTCCGTAGCTACTCGTGAGTATCTGCGGTTTTGCATTCCCATATTCGCTCAAAGCGGGTGTGTTGCTCGGATGTAGCTCTTGAAGGTTCAGGAGACAGGGTTGCTGATGTGCGTGCGCGTACATTCCCTTCCTTCCTTATGTTAAGGAAGGTGTTCATGTACCCTCTGCGGTTGTGAACCGGACAGGAGGGATTTGAAGCTTGAAGAGAATGAAGGCGATGCGGTTTACCTGTGTCTGAGATGCGGTTCAGTCCAAAGAACAATGCTGGTTCTAAGCATCTGACACACCTGAACGGGCTCGTGTGTGTCATGTCCGCATACTCCACGTGTGCTCGTGGGTAGTGCGGATAGGTATTATACCCCCTTATAGTGTAGAGATATATATTTTTACCTATTTTTAGGGGTATGTTAAAAAACGACATGCGGTATGGGTTATGGTGCGGTACACCAGAGAAACCGCATGCCGCTTATAATTGGATAACGTAGTCGCTTTTTGTTGCATACGTGGCTGATCTCACGTGTGAGTTGGTGGAAGTTGGTGAGATCTTCCTGGCATGTGCTGAAATGAAAGGACGTTTGCACTGCCCGAGGCATTAAATGCACTGTAGCAAAGAGTGTAAACGTCTCTTTTGTCAGGCGCGTGGGCGGCCACGCGCGCGTGATAACCGTCAGCGAAAACGGCGCTTGACACGTGGTGTCGTGCGATTCGTTCTTTTTGAACGTGATGATTCGTTTTCTCCCTCCGCATTAATTGCGATGGGTATATAAGGGGAAACCGTTCGTGGTTTCCCCTCACTTGTTCGAAATTTCAAAAATTTGCCGGTGAGAGAAAACTTGTTCTTTGTCTTCTCCGACGATATTTCTTGAAGTTCCGGTGAGGTTTTTAGTTTTTCCACTCACGTTCTTTCATTTCTTCGATATTTCTGATGGCTGAACCATCAAATCCACACAATGTGGAGGGTGAAAACTCAGAGCCATCCTCGCCGGTGGCGGCGGAGGAGGAGGAGATAACCGCCGGTGGCGGGTTACCGGCGTTAAAGTGGACCAGGAAGAGCTTTGATCGTCTGATTCTGGATGTTCAAATGCCTCCTGAATATGGGGCCTGTTACCCATCGGAGGGTGACACCGGTGCCGATGCTCCGGCCGGTTACGTGACCATGTGGGCAGATTTTTTCGGTGACTGTAATCTCCGGTTACCTTTGACTGTTTTTGTTGTCGAGGTTTTGGAGTGGTACAAGGTCCACATTTCTCAACTGAGTCCGCTTGGTATGATCCGGATTCGAAATTTTGAATTCACCTTTCGTGCTCTTGGCATAGAGCCTACCGTTGGAGATTTCCGACGGTTTTATCAAATGACGTGCTCCTTGGGGTTCTTTTCTTTCCGTCAGCGAGAGGGTAGTCCCAAGCTGATGACTCCTCCCAAGGGGATGACGATGTGGAAAAAGAAGTTCTTTTACATCAAAGCTGCTGCCATTGTTGCAAAGATGACGTTTCGGAATGTGACCGAGACGATCATAGTAGAGACCATTGCGGTCCCAAGTTTGAAAACTGTGGAGTGGTTTCCGCAGTTGCAGACCATTGAGTCTGTGAAGTTGACCAACACACAGTTGTGGGTGTTGCGCATGATGTTGACAAGGAGGAACAAGAAGTCGAAACCTGTGGTGCGGGAGAAAAGTGGTGGTACGTACTTTTCATTTGTTTAACTTTCTTATCCTTGTATGCGTTACTGACTTGTGCATTTGTTATCAGAGGACGCTCCCGTATGGAGGATGTTTGCCCCGGATTTCCAGGGTCAGGTGGAAAAAGTTGTTTGTGCGGATGGCGAGGAGGAGTTTAATGTTATCATTCGAGATAACTTCCGGGTGCCTACTGAAGCCGCATTAGCAGTTGAGTTGCCGCGGGGCAAAGGTATGTTTAGGAATCCTTTATTCTTGTGATAACAATAATGGTTGCACTGACTCACCTCTTGCATGGTTTTCATGCAGGTGATCTTGGGGCCTTAGGGGACCCTGATGCGAAGGGTGTGCCTAAGAGGCAGACGGTGAAAGGCGTGCGCTTTCGCCAAAAGAAAATATCGGAGGTCACTGTTGTGCCTCATTTGGTACCGCAGGCGGCAGGTATCTCTCACTCTTCTTTTCGTAGATACTCGGATTATGTGATAGTATCTGATACCCTTGAGGGTTTGGGTACAGCTGCGGGCTCGCAGTCTAGTGCTGGGAAAAGGCCAGTAGAAGAGACGGCGGCTGGTGCCGGTGGACCGAAACGTCGGAGGCTGCAGTCTAAGAGGACTGTTCCAACATCGAAGAAACCTGCGGTTACCGTTGGTAAGTGTTGTTTAGCTGGTCTCACGTGTGATGTATAACATGTGTTTTGATAGCTATTTGATTTGGTTTTGCAGAGCTTCAAGATAAGGATTTCTCTATCTTTGATGCTCCAGAGTCACCCCCGCATGATGCGGGTGCGGGTGTGACTGGGGAACCTTCGACACCTCCTGTCAAGGTGGTGCCCGAGTCAACCGTGCGGAAGGAGGGTACCGCAGAGAAGGTTGCGACCCAGATATTCGATACCGTTGACTCGTCCAACAATCTGATCTCTCCCAATGAGGGAGATAATTTGAGTGTGCGGTTTGCTGATTCTGGAAAGCAACAGTCTGATGCAGAACCGCAACAAACTGATGCTGAAGTGCGGCAGCATGATGTTGAGCCGCAGAAGTCTCCTGCTGGTGAGAAGGGTACCGGTTCGTCTGCCGGTGGTGCGGGTTATGATGGGCCTCCAATTCAGCCTGGGGAGTCTGAATTGGAGTATTACTACCGCACTTATACCCAGGGTCGAAGCACTGTGTATCACCGACCCCCCCTGGACTGTTATGCAGGGGGATGATATTTCTAACGACCCTTCTGCGTGCAAGGAGATTTTGGGTGGTCTGGGCACCCCGTTTGAAGTTGAGCGTGCCCGTGCCGCACCTCGTGAGCTGCGTATAAACCAGCTCTCAACAATGTTAATAGGATCTTCCATTGTGGCGAATGCCATTTTGGAAGATTACAAGGTGTTGGGCCGCCGCGAGGAAGAAGCTGCTCGTATGCGGGCTGAAGCGGAAAAGTTGGTCGAGGCTGCTCGTGCGGGTGCGGAGCAGCTTGAGAAAGATAAGGCTGCTTTTGAGAAGCAGAAACAGTCTGCGGAGTGGGCTGCCACTGCTCAGCTGAAACAGGTTCGTACTCTTGCCAAACTCCTTTCTGATGAACGCAAGAGTTGGAACGAAAAGTTGTCCAATGAGCGTAAGAAGTGGAATGAATCTTGGGCTAAGCAGAATGACACTCTGTTTCGTGCTCGGCAGGAGTTAACGAATGCCAAGGCAGCGAACGTTGCCTTGGGCAAGGAAAAAGCTGCAGCTGAGGCCATTGCGGTTAAAGCGCAGCAGGCGAAGGCCGAGGCCCTAAAGGCGCTTGAAGAGGCCAAGGAAGCCGGGGCGCGTGCTGCAAAGGCTCTTGAAGAAGCCGCAGAGAAGGAGAGCCGTTCTTCTAAGGCTCTTGAAGAGGCGAATGCGGAGCGCATTCGTTTGGATAAAGTTGTTGCCAGCCTTCAGGTATGTTTCGTTACCTCTGTTGTATATTTCCTTCATTGTTTTGAAAATGTTTATCGAGTAAACTGTTTTCTGTTTTTTGACAGGCTGAGGTTCAGGCCCGGGAGGTCGTGGTTACAGACCTTACTGCCCGCGTGTCGGTTGCGGAGGAGCGGGCTGATGCCGCTGTTGAGGCCAAGGATGCCTTGGTGTCCTCTTTTGACCAGCTGAAGGCTGACCGTGAGTGGTTGCGGACTCACGGTATCGCACGTGTAAGTATCCGTTGCCTTTATATTTGCTTGGATTATCATCCGAGACTTATGATCTTTTTATTGCAGATTGTTGAGGCTATCATGGATGCCCCTGAGACCGCAGCTGGCTTGGACTTGGTCAAGCAGCGTGCTCGTGACGCTGGTTTTAAAGCTGGTTACAACCGCTGTATTTCCCATATGAACGTCATGTCTATAGGCGGTGATATCGAAGAGCGATCCGGCTTTCGGGACGTGGATACCGAGTCGCTTCTTAAAGCGGCCGAAGTCTCCTTTTATGATACGTCCCTTGCCTGTGTAGAGGAACTGGACAATTATTTGGAGGCTGCGGACTATGTTGATCGCCTGCGGATGGTTTATCCGGACGCGGAAGAGGAAGATCCCGCTGGTGGTGCCGGAAGAGACGCGGGAACCAGCGGTACAAAATAGGGTTTAGGTTGGCTAGTGTGCCTCCTTTTTGTTTTCCTCTTGTATAGAATAGGAACTTTATGTAAATTTATTAAGCATCACGTGGGTGCTTGAATTTTTTGAATATAAAGTTTTTTGTTCAGTTTGTACAAGTGTTTTTAATTCTTGCATGTCTGAACGTATGTACGCGTAACTTTACCCATTTGTGAATGGGGTCAAGTATACTCCATACTTTTGTCGTATGAGTACGCGTCAATTCTGTTATTTACCGCGTTAGGGTTTTAGAATTGTGTAAGCTTTGTAAAAGCTTATATATCCGGAACTCTACCCATTTGTGAATGGGGTCAAGTGTACTCCATACCTTTGTCGTATGAGTACGCGTCAATTCTGTTATTTACCGCGTTAGAGTTTTAGAATTGTGTAAGCTTTGTAAAAGCTTATATATCCGGAACTCTACCCATTTGTGAATGGGGTCAAGTGTACTCCATACCTTTGTCGTATGAGTACGCGTCAATTCTGTTATTTACCGCGTTAGGGTTTTAGAATTGTGTAAGCTTTGTAAAAGCTTATATATCCGGAACTCTACCCATTTGTGAATGGGGTCAAGTGTACTCCATACCTTTGTCGTATGAGTACGCGTCAATTCCATTGTTTGCCTTTTTGGGCTCAGGAATTGTGTTAAGTGTTAACAAAAAACTTGTTTATCCGGCCGGATAAATATGCAAGTCTTTTTGCCTTCTGCTGGCCTAATACAATATTTGTGTGTGGTTACCACTTTGTATGGGTATCGCGAATGAAGATTTTGCCAATCTGTTTTTGGGATACCGCAAAGTAGAACACGCATTTGTAATAGTAGTAACAAACATTAATGTATAAAATTGCTTATTTATTTATTTGCAAATGGCCTGCGGCCCGATAGGTTACATAGAGAAATGTAAGGACATGGCTTACATATAACAGCGTCGAAGCTGTTGTGCATTCCATGTGCGTGCGATAGGTTCGCCTTCTAGCGTTTGCAATTTGTACGCGCCTTTCCCTAAGACCTCTTTGATGAGGTAGGGTCCTTCCCACTTGGGGGCAAGTTTGCTTGGGCGCTCGGCATTGGATGCCTCATTGTCGCGTAGGACGTAGTCTCCTGGGTTGAAAGTACAAACGCGGACGCGCGTGTTGTAGTACTTTTCAAGTTTGGATTTATATTTGGCCTCGTTGATGGCAGCGTTTTCGCGCCTTTCTTCCAAGAGGTCCAAATCGATCATGCGTTCCATGTTGTTGTCTAGTTTTTCAATAGCCAACATTCTAGGAGAGGGGAGACCTACTTCTGTGGGGATCACCGCTTCTGAACCGTAGACTAGGCTGAAGGGTGTTTCCCCATTGCTTGTTTTTGGGCTTGTACGGTGAGCCCATAAGATACTTGGGAGTTCATCGACCCAGCCACGCCTGGCCGTTCCCAACCGTGCCTTGATCCCTTCGACTAGGCTTTTATTGATACTCTCAACTTGGCCGTTCCCTTGCGGGTGTGCGACTGATGAGAATATGTGCTCAATATGTAGTTCTTGTAGCCATTTTTGAAATTCATCGGCAGCGAAGTTGGTGCCGTTATCGGTGACAATGCACATTGGTAAACCGAAATGGCAGATGATGTGTTCCCAAATGAACTTTCTTGTTATCATAGCGGTGGTTGAGGCGAGCGGTTTTGCTTCTACCCATTTTGTGAAGTAATCAACCGCTACTATGATAAATTTGACCGCACCCGGAGCGTCAGGGAATGGTCCCACAACGTCAATTGCCCATTTCTGAAAGGGCCATGCGGTTGTGACGGGGACTAAGTTGTTCTTTGGCCGCAAGGTTTTTGGAGCATGATGTTGACAGTCAATGCACTTGCGCAACTCTTTGACGGCGTCCAGGTGCATGCCGGGCCAGTAATACCCGGCATTCATGATTTTGGCCACTACCATGCGTGGTCCAGCATGAATGCCACATATGCCCTCGTGTATCTCTCGGATGAGGTATGTGGCATCCTGGGGGTTGACGCATCGTAGTAGTGGCCCTAGGTATGATTTGCGGTATAAGATGCCGTCTCCCATTTGATAATGGCACGCTTTGTATTGTAGCTTGCGTGCCTCTGACTTGCTTTCGGGGGTCACACCTGATTGCAGATATGCGATAATAGGTGTCATCCATGATGTTGAACCGTATTGAATGACGTTGACTTGGCGCAGGGGTACCGAAGGATTTTGCAGAATTTCGATGCGTATCTCCTTTGCCAAGTGTTGGAAGCTGGTAGATGCAAGTTTTGATAGTGCATCTGCGGACTTGTTTCGCTTCGATTAATATGTCGGATATTAAACGAAGCGAATTGGGATGTTAGTTGCAGGGCTTGTTCAAGGTAGAGGATCATGATGTCCCCTTTTGCGGCATAGTCACCGCGTATTTGTCACGCAACCAACAAAGAATCGACGTGCGCTTCCAAGTGTTGCACGCCGAGTTTGACTGCTAAACGTAGTCCCGCTAACAGGGCCTCATATTCTGCCTCGTTGTTTGTGCTTTTGAAATCGAGGCGGATTGCATATGTAAGCTCTTGGCCGTCAGGGCTGACGAGTCGCAGACCTGCACCCGCACCTTCCTCGTTGGAGGCACCATCGGTGAATAGTGCCCATGTTTCTGAGGAGGATGGCGTTGGTGCAGGAGTTTGTGCTTCTTCGCATTCTTGGATGCGATTCACCGGTACTTCGGCGGCGAAATCAGCTAAGATGTGGCCTATAATCACGGGGCGCGGTTTATAGTGTATCGTGTGCGCGCCCAGCTCGATTGCCCATTTTGCTAATCTCCCAGAGATGTCGGGTTTGGATAGGATCGGGCCGATCCTGTAATTGGTTAGCACTGTAATGACGTGGTTTACGAAGTAGCGTCGTAACCGTCTTGAAGCATGCACTAATGCTAGCACCAATTTTTCCATTATTGAGTATCTCGTCTCTGGGTCGTTGAGCATCTTGCTGATGTAATAGATGGGTGTTTGAACCCCCTGTCGCTCCACTATCAGTACCGCACCCACCGCGTTGTCCGCGGCGGATAGGTATAATATGAGTGGCTCATCCTTGCGTGGTGCGGTTAGAGTTGGGAGTTGTATCAAACACTCCTTCATTTCCCGGAAGGCCTGTTCAGCCTCTGCGGTCCACTGGAATTGTTCTTTCTTTGAACAGCTCCGCAGGGTCTTGATGAACGGATAAGACTTAGCTGCATGGTTGGCTAAGAATCTGTTGAGTGCCGCTAGCCTGCCGGCTAGCCGTTGCATATCTTTCATCGATGAAGGCGATGGCATGCGCTCGATCGCCTGGACTTTCTCCGGGTTTACCTTGAATCCATCTTTAGTCACGATGAACCCAAGGAATTTGCCTTCTTCCATTCCAAACGAGCATTTTCCTGGATTGAGCTTTATGTTAACGCTTCGCAGAGTTTGGAATGTTCTTTCAATATCCGTGAGCATGGTATCCTCTTCCATGCTCATGACGACCAGGTCGTCCATGTAGATTTCGACACTTTTGCTTATTTGCCCGCGGAAAGTGTCGTTCATCAACTTTTGATAGGTTGAGCCCGCGTTGCGCAACCCAAACGGCATCTTTGTATAACAGTAATTTCCGGTGGGAGTCCGGAATGCCGTTTTGTCTTCATCCTCGATTGCCATTTGTACTTGATGGTACCCTTTGTAGCAATCGAGGAAACACTTCCACCTGAATGGTGCGAGATTATCGACTTTTTCGTCGATTTCTGGAAGCGCGTAACAATCCTTGGGGCATGCTTTGTTAAGGTCTTTGTAATCGACGCACATGCGCCAGCCCCCGGACGGTTTTTCTACCATGACTGGGTTGGATAACCAAGTCTGGTATTTAACTTCCCGCAGGATGCCTGCGGAGAGCAGTTCTTCGATCTGCTCTTGCATCGCCTGATTTTTAGCGGACCCAAGGTGGCGTTGGCCTTGGATCACTGGCTTAATACCTGGCAAGGTATTCAAGTGATGTTGCGCGATATCACGTGGGACCCCGGTCATGTCCGCGGGTGTCCACGCGAAGATGTCTTGGTTCCTGAAGAGAAGCTGCTTCAGGTGCGCTTTGGTGGTCGGGGATAAGGCGTGACCCAATGTGACCTTTTGTTCTGGGTATCTCGCGTTGAGAACCCATTTTTCTGGTTGGTCGTTGGGAGTGGGCCTTGCGACATTGGTCGGACGTACTTCGTCCGACATCATGACGTCCCTGCGGGCATAGATTATCGCGACCCCCGATTCGGTTGGGAAACCAACCGCAGAGTGGGGGACGGACGTAATCATATTGAAATCTCCTTGGGATTCTCTCCCGAGGAGTACGTCATATCTGGAGGTGTGAGGTAAAACCATGAAGTTTACCTCTTCTGTCCTTGTGCGATTTCCGCTGGAAAGACGCACAGGAAAAGTAATTTGGCCCAGGGGAAAGACAGTTTCCCCTGCGAACCCAGCCAATGGGTAATCTACTGCTTGCAACCGATCTTTGTCCTCCTGGTTGAACTGGTTGAAGCATTGTTCGTAGATTATATCAGAAGTACTGCCCGGGTCAATGAATAGACGCTCGGTGCAGTAGTGTGCCAGTTGGCCTGAAATAACGACGGCGCGCCTATCGCGCGGTCCGCCTCGGACTTTTGTAAAGACGACTTGCTCGTCTTTCCAGTCACATTCCGGCCTTCTCGCCGCTTTGCGCGGCCTGCCTTTGCCTCCGTGGATCATGTGGGTGGAAGCCACGTACATGGTTCTCTTCCCGGAGGAGGTACCTTCGCCATGAGGGGTGATGCGCTTGGTGGGTTTTTGCCCCCTGGCAAAAGGTGTTGCAGTTTCCCCTCCTTTAAGGCACGCTCAATCTCCAGCCGGAGACTGATGCAGTTGTTGGTGGTGTGGCCCGAGTCCTTGTGGTACTCACAGTAGAGTGTGAGGTCCTGATTTTTCTTGGACTTCATTGGTTGGGCCGGTCGCAAGAAATGTGGGTCCGCAAGGAGGACCTCACTTGGCGACATGGTGATCTCGGTCCAGTTGCGGTCCCGAGAATCTTTTTTTGATGCCCGACTGTCTCGGGCGGGGTTGTAGTTCCTTGGGTCGAACGTGTTGGTTCGCGGGAAATACGGTTTGGAAATATCACGATTTCCCATGTCCCGGTTGCGTTTATTGTAACGCTTGGACCCTTGGTGGGACGTTTCGGCTTGGGGCTTTGCCTTTGCCACGTGCGGTTCAAGTGATCGCTGTGTCTGGGCGTATGTCTTGACCGCGGTCATAACATCCTCCCATTTTTTGGGCAGGCCCTCCTTGCCGGAGATGGTCATGATCATCTCTCTGTCTTTGACGGCCCGGATGAAGTGGTTTCGTGCCATCTGGTCTGCCACGTCACCTATCTCCAGGCACTCTTTATTGTAACGGACGACGAATGCCTCGAGGGATTCGTCGTCCCTTCGCCAGATGTTCATGACGTCCAACGAATCACGTTCGTGGCGTCGCTGCTGGCTAAAATGGGCGAGGAACTTGGTACGCAAGTCCTCGAATGAATCCAGTGATCTCACTGGCAAAGAATCGAACCATGCCCTGGCTAGGCCCGTAAGGGTCTGGGGGAAAAAATTACACCAAGTGGGTTCATCCCACTGGCCGTTGTTGCCCGCGCCCATGAAGATGTTCATGTGGTCGTCCGGGTCGGTCGAACCACTGTATTTCCCAACGTTGAATGGGAACTTTGTCGTGGTGACATGGGCGTTGGTGATCCGCGTGCCGAACTTGGAATTTTCGGCCGCTGCCTTTGGTCTGTATGGTTCATTCGCAGGGCGCTTAGCCCCCCTGAGGTATGTGTTGCGGGGGTGACTGGGAGGAACGTAGTTGCGTCCTCCCGGTCTGCTGCTAGTGTCATGTGAATCCCCGCGGTAGGTACAGTCGTCAGGGTCGGTATGACCGTACCCTTCGGTGTATGGTTGTGGGCCCAATCGGCTCTGAATGCCTGGGCCGCGCCGGGAGGTTGATCGCCTCCTGTCCTCGCCATGGGGGCCAAGGCGGGTATGCACTGGTCCTCTGGTGTGGGACCCGTATGAGGAATCGTCCTCGTTGAGGGTGTGGACCGAACAGTAAGACGATCCGCGGTCTTCACGTCGGCTTCTTGAAGCCGGGCGTGAATGTATCCTGACGTCGTATTGTAAAATATGCTCAGCAGGGGTGTGCGGTGCTGGGGTAGGCCCAGCTTGTATATTTGCTTCCGTACAAGCGCGGTTGTATGCTGCTGTCAGCAGGGCTGCCTGCTGCTCGTACCAGGTATGAACGGTCATGCCTGGTGGGATCACAGATGCGAACTGTGATAAGTCATGTCCAAACATAAAGGAGGGACTCCTCTGTGTGGACGTGCCGATGTGTCCGGGTTGGGAGGTCGAGGCATTGACCCCTACCGGAGGTGGGATTGGGGGATTTGGGTTATCCGCAGTGTTGTTTTGGTGATCAGTCATGATCTTGAGAGAGGGAAAAAGATAGATGAGAAAATGCTAAGAGTAGCGGTGGGCGCCAATGATGAAACAATGGTTAACCGGGCAGGGTTAACACACTGGTCTCGTCAAGAAGGGTTAATCCCTTCCTCTCGAGGATCGCTGGCTGGATCACCGGTGGTTGATCTCCTACACAAGGAAACAAGCCGTGACTCGTAACAAGGAGGATGGGGTGGGGGTACTCCTTGTTACCACTCTCCGGCGTGAGAATCAGTAGTTTGCTTGAGAAGCAAAGTAAGATAGTAGTAGTAGTGAGAGAGTTGTGAAGAGATACCTCAAACCTGGTTTGGGGTTGGTATTTATAGCCGAGGAGTGAAGGAGGATGATGATGGAGGGACTGACGACGTGCTGCACCTTTGCAGGTGTGTCAGGCTTGTCGGTTGTGGAGGTTACGCCACGTCAGTCCATTGCTTACGTAGCTCTGACAGGTAACTGCCATTGGTGCCACTTGCACTGTGGTGTCAGTCCCACTTATTGAGTGCATAGGACGCGGTGCAAGCCGCATCGCTGCATGCGGTAACGTCTGAAGTTACCGCGTCTCCTACTTGTGATCAAGGAATACGCGAGATGCGGTGCTAGCCGCATCGTCGTCCGCGGAGACTATTTGCCTGCATCCCTTGTCGTGACGAAAATGCCCATATGGTGCGGTGCCAGCCGCACCGTTATGTTCATCTTCTTCTATGCCTAAGGTAAGGCTTTCTTGTATTGATAGAAGTGTTCACTGGATGCGGTGCGAGGCCGCATCGCTGTGAATACTTCCGTTTTCATACACCAGATGTGATGCTATGTCGCATCACTCTACCGTTCTCATGTTCCATGTAAGTCCTCCTTCGTTACTAGATAGATTGGATTCAACCCTTGTGCCGACGCGTTCTCGCATGGGCACAAGTAGGTTGTTAGCTAGTGGGGGTTTTGATAAGGGTAATGGTCACTCGCGGTCGATGCTGACGCGAGATCTGGGACCATACCCCTTCAGAGGCCCAAATTTAAATGTGAAAATTAAAATTAAAACTAAAAAACAAGCAAGGTTACAACTGGTATGACTATATGTGGACCTTTTTATAATCAGCTCTTTGAAAGTCCCAAGTCAAACAAACACTACATAGAGAAAATAAGAAAAGAAAAAAAATCAGCGCGGGATTCGAACCCGGCATGGCTAGTTCGTCAGAGAGTGCCGCATCCATGGAACCAGAATTTGTGTATACTCTTCTAACCTAATAATTATCAATATGAACTATATATCTTTTAAACAATTTTGGGCCCCTAGATATTTTGGGCCTTGTGTGGTGGCACCTCCCGCACATGCCCAAAGTCGGCCTTGGCTATGGGTTCTTGGTAGGGCTGTTCAAAAAGCTCGCGGCTCAGAGCTCGCTTGAAACTCGCTCGGATTTAGCTCGGAAAAAGCTCGCTCGATATGGCTCGGTTTAAAAGTGAGCCGAGCCAGCTCAGTTAGAAAGTGAGCCAGCCGAGCCGAGTTGGCTCGGTTTGGCTCGCTTTGTAGCTCGGCTCGGTTTAGCTCGAATTATTTTAGTTATAATAAATTTTAAGTTTATATACATTATAATATATTACAAAAAAAACTGATTACTATTTACATGTATATACGTTTGTAATTTGATATCTATAGCATATTTGAAGGTTGATTACCATAATAATGAACTAATATTGTATTTCATTGAAATTAAAACTTATTTTGCGTTATTGAACTTGATTTTGGTTTGTAATGTATTTGGTTGAACTTATTTTGAATATATATTCTTTTAAAGTATTGAATAATATTTTAGGCTACTGAATTTTAAAAGGTATATATAGTAATTTTTTATAAGACTATGGGGTATGGGGCGGGGGTTGGGGCGTGGGTTGGAGAGAAACGCCCAAGTCACCACCCCGGGTGGGCTTGGGTTTGGGTGTGGCCCCTTGGGCGGGAGTTTATGGCCGGGCGTGGGGCATGCTAGCGATCCTATGTGGCCGACTTTTATTGGCTTGTTGGCTAGGGCATAGCGGACCATGTCTAGATTTTATATTTTTATTTTAATACACTTGATCAAGCCACGCTGGGCTAGCCACGCCCCGTCATACCTCACGGACACGTCACTCACTAGCGAGGGGGCTCGAACTCCACGTGTCAACCCATGCCCCAAACCCCCGCCCCACCATACCCCACGGTCTAAAATAGCCGAACCAAGCCGAGCCGAACCAGCTCGGTTTAAAACCAAGTCGAGCCCGATCTTAGATCTTCAGATCGGTTTCAAAAACGAGCCGAGCCCAGCCAGCTCGGTTTATAATCGAGCCGAGCTCAAGCTTGGCCTGGCTTAGCTCGGCTCATGAACAACCCTAGTTCTTGGCTGAAATCTAGAGAAAGAGAGAGGAGTGAAAAAGGGGTAAAGGGAGAAAGCAGATCATAATATAATAATGGTTTTCTAAATTTATTTTCCTTTTTTTATTAAAATAATTTTGATTATATAGGCAAAAAGTCCAACTTGCCCTTGGGTAACCAGATTTAATAAAAAAAATTAACAAGGTTAGGGCTAAAGGACGTAACATGCAAAATTTTATAACATAAAGTACAAAACTCGTCAAATTTAAAGGAAAGGACACCGCCTACAATTTGATACAAACATAAAGGATAAAATTTGTAATTTACTCTTTTTTTATTATAGATACCTGACATCCAAGAATAAAACTAAAATAATTTCTACTAGCATGGGTACTTCAACTTAAACATAAAAATATATGAACTAAGCCTACTATTGTAACTCGTCAGTTTGGTTCGGTTTTTCAGTTATTGAAATCATCATCCGAAAACTGAACCAAAATTTTCGGTTATTAAAATTTCAAAAACCAAACCGTCGATTTTTGTTTCGTTTCGGTTATGTCGATTATTTCGGTTTTCTGCTCATCCAAAATATAATAATAGACTGATAGTCTAACAATGATGCTTTGGTTTGGAGGCTAGAGGTGTTTATTGGTTCGAACCGATATTCAATTTATTCGATTCATTTATTTATTTATTTATTTATTTATTTTTTTTTTTTTTTGCTCTAATGGAAACGTTCCGAACTCAAAATGTGTCTAAACGAATCTTCATACTTCTCTGTTTTTATCTCACGAATCATGCCCATTCAGTTTCCACTTTTACTCGTAATTAATAGATAAAATATGTATAACTTAATGTGCATTATGTAAGAATTCTCAATTTATTATGTTTCAACTATTGAATCAATAATATAATAGACTTGTATCAATTTATGTGATATGTCCGCATGTTTTCTACATTAAATCCAATATATAAAACATGAACTATGAAGTTTTCTACTTCACAGTTAACCACGGTTAACCGAACATAACCAACCATTATAACCATCAAAAGCGATTAACCATAACCACCAGGTTTTCCAATAACTGACATCTCAGTTATGGTTTTAGGCCAAAATCAACGCATACACACTCCTAATATTATCTACTAATGTCTGTTAGTAATATAGCATGTCATTAAGTGGTTAATTTAAACTTAAGGTGAGAGGGGCGCTACCCTCTAGGTGAGTGGTAAACTCTAACCGGAGCCAATCAAATTGGTCCATGTCAACACTCATTTCCAACTCCCATCAAGCACTTAATCACAAGAGGTGATCCCCTCTACGTGAGTGGTAAACAATTTTCTTTTTGTTAAAACAAAGATATATATGATTGGTGAGAATGAATGGGCCCCCACATGCAAACTCCCTCTCTCTCATCATTCTTCATTGGTGACTACTAGGGCTATAAACGAATCGAACGAACACGAACAAGGCCTTGTTCGTGTTCGTTCGTTAAGGAAATAAATGTGTTCACGAACGTTTCATGAACACTTACCGAACGAGATTTTATGTTCGTGTTCGTTCATTAAGGAAATGAGTGTGTTCGCGAACGGTTCACGAATACAAATAAATTTGGCGAACGCGGCGAAGGATAAAGATAGATGGCCCATGTTAGACAAATTATTAGAACTTGTTTTATATATTTACATTCTAGAGGGATTACTTATGTGACTATTAACTGTATATATAGAGTCCTTTGTATTCAGTATCAAATCAATCAAAAACAATTACATACTACGGCTTTTCATGGTATCAGAGCCGTGAAAAACCCTAAACACCCTACTGCCGCCTTCTCTAATCTCTGCAACAACTTGGGCAGCCTAAACCCTACTGCCGCCACCATATTGCTGAAAACTTCCTGCAACCTAAACCCTTCTGCCTTCTCTTCCTTTCTCTTTCTATCCTTCAATTCCAACCATGGCAGCCATTGCAGCACTAACCACTGCTGAGAAAACAGCCCTGAACTCTCACAAATTCGCCTTCACACTATCTCCTACAAACTATGGATACTGGAAACTGATGATTGAACCATTCCTTATTTCCAACAATCTATTCGGTTACATAGATGGCACCATACCATGCCCACCAAAAACTGTCACATCAGGAACTACAACTAGTGACAACCCTAGCTATCCTCACTGGATATCGAATGATGCTCATGTCCGTATGCTGATTACTTCAACCATCTCTGAGGCCGTTTTCCAACATGTTCAGGGCCAAACATCCAGAGAAGTCTGGTTATCTCTGGAACGTGCATTCGCACCAAACACTTCCTCACGTGAGTATACTCTAAAAACACAACTTCTTAGAATTATGATGAAAGGAGACGAAAAACCGTCTGATTATCTTACTAGAGCACAAGAATATGCTACCTTCTAACCCGACAACCACCCGTGACTTTCAATGAACTCCACGGCCTCCTTCATGACCATGACTACATGACAAGTATTCATCGCAGTCCCTCCATTACTCCTGCTGCTGTTCCACAGGCCTTTGCAGCCTCAACCGAACCAATTTCACCAAACTTAAATGCCATCCAAACTCAACTTTCCAACCTCCAATTGTTAGCCAGCCAACTGGGGTACCAACTCAACCCTATTTCACCCTCTACCCAGCAACCACAAGCCAATTATACCACTCGTTCTTTTAATGGCAACCGGGGCAATCGCCGTGGCAATTTTCGGGGCAACTCACGTGGTGTTTTTAACAACCGAAATCGGGACAGCCGTGATACCAGCTCATCCAAGCAGTTTTCATGGGCATCTACCCAGAACATGGTCTATGGCCATTGTAATCGGTGTGGAATAGGCCATTTCCTTTTCAATGCCCAAATCAGTCTGGTTCTTCCACTCCTAGGCAGCCTCCTCAGGCAAACTATGCCAGTTTTTCAGATGTTGGATCGCAATCTGAAACTTCGTGGAAGCCCGACACTGGTGCTAATGGTCATGCCTCTCCGGACTTATCAAGCCTTGACCACTTTGAGGTATATCAAGGTAATGACTCACTCCATGTTGGTGAGGGTAATCATCTTCCTATTTTCCATATTGGCTCATCAAAATTCTATTCACCTAATAAAACCTTTAATTTATCTAACATTCTTCATGTGCCAAACCTCAAACAAAATCTTTTGTCCGTTCAACAATTTTGCCTTGAAAATAATGTTTTCTTTGAATTTCACTCTTCCTTTTTTGTTGTGAAGGACGAATCTACACACACTACCCTTCTCAGTGGCCCAAGTGAAAATGATCTCTACACCCTACGGCTCCCTCGGTTCAAGTCCATTCCGAAGATTGCCTTCACAGCCATCAAAGCCCCCTCTACAGTTTGGCATCAACGCCTTGGTCATCCACATCAACGTGTTTTTGATTCTGTTATTTCCCATTCTTCATTACCTGTTTCCACTAAACATTGTTCTTCTTTATGTACTGCATGCCAATTAGGCAAATCATCTAAACATTGTTTGCCACTTTCAGATTTTCGTAGTCATAATGTTCTAGATTTGGTTTATTGTGATGTTTGGGGGCCTTCGCCTACTTTATCTACTAATGGTTATCGATTCTTCCTATTATGTATTGATCATCATTCTCGCTTTATGTGGTTTTTCCCTTTTACATGCAAATCTGATGTTTATGTCACCTTTAAAACTTTCCTAACACTGGTTGAAAGACAATTCAATACGAAATTAAAAAGTGTCCAAACTGACTGGGGAGGGGAATTTAGAAGCTTGTCATCCTTCTTTACCTCCCTTGGAATCATCCATCAACGCTCTTGTCCGTATACAAGTGCTCAAAACGGCACTGTAGAGCGTCGTAACCGTCATGTTGTTGAAACAGGTCTCACCCTTCTAGCCCAAGCCAATCTTCCACAAAAGTTTTGGCACTTCGCCTTCGAAACCGCCGTCTACTTAATCAATCGTATTCCTTCCCGTATTTCTTCCAACAAATCTCCTTACTAACACATTTACAATCGCAAACCCGATTACACCTTTCTTCGAGTTTTCGGTTGCCAATGCTTTCCCTACTTGCGCCCTTACAACCATCACAAAATGGATTTTCGATCCACACCGTGTGTTTTTCTTGGTTATAGTCCATTTCATCACGGTTATCGGTGCCTTGACATCGCCACCGAACGCGTCTACATTGCACGATATGTTCGCTTTAACGAACATGTCTTTCCTTTTAACCCACCTACTCCATCTCCTATCCCAAACTCTCCGCCATTCGTCTCTATTTTCCCAGAACCACCTCCAATAATTCCTGCAGACCACACTTCTAATGACCCACCTTCACCAACCTCGACCCACTCTCTTTCAAATAGCACCGTCCAAACCCAACCAACCTCAGTTCAACCTGCTGAAACTTTATCAGCAGCGTGTCAACCAGATCAGCCTCAAACAACCCCTTCTTTACCCACCGAACACCCCCAAACCGGATCCTCCTCAACCATACCAACCCCTCCACCCCCACCCCCTCGCCCACGACCATCAAATCTGAGACAAAATCCGAAACAAACACAATTCTTTAACCCATCTGCTTACTTTACCACCATCTCTTCCAATCTACCCATTCCTACCACCTTTACCGTTGCCAACAAATCTCCGGAGTGGCGTCATGCCATGAACCAGGAGTTTCAAGCACTTATTAAGAATGGAACATGGTCCTTAGTCCCTTATGATAACCGTTCTAACTTAATTGATTGTAAGTGGGTGTACATGTTAAAGTCTGACGCACAGGGAAAACCTACTCGGTACAAAGCCAGACTTGTGGCGAAAGGTTTCCATCAGAAACCAGGTGTTGATTATAATGAAACTTTCAGTCCCGTTATCAAACCTACTACTATCAGGGTGATTTTATCTTTGGCTGTGACTCAGCAATGGTCCCTTCGTCAACTGGATGTGGAAAATGCTTTCTTACACGGGGACCTCTCAGAAACCATATTTATGAAACAACCCCTTGGTTTTGAAGACCCAAGTAAACCTAATGTTGTGTCTCGTCTTCATCGGTCTCTGTATGGGCTCAAACAAGCTCCTCGGGCCTGGTTTCATCGTCTTTCCAATGTGCTTCAGCAACTGGGTTTTTACGGATCCAAAACGGATCCACCCTTATTCATTCTCAAAGCAGGTGTCACCTTGGTTTACATCCTCGTCTATGTGGATGACATTATCATTACTGGTAACAAAAACTCTACAATTGACAACATTATTAAACAGTTGAACTCATCTCTTGCAATTAAGGATCTTGGCACACTACACTATTTTTTGGGAATTGAAGTTATACATCACCAAAAGAATGTTTTGTTGTCTCAAAGAAGATAAATCCTAGACATTCTACAGCGTTCTGGTCTCTCGGATTGCAAGCCAGTTAACTCTCCCATGAATATCTCTCAGGTCTTAACTCTAGATGACAGCCCTCTATTACCTGACCCGACACAATATCGCCAAATTGTGGGAGCCTTACAATATTCCACTCTTTCTCGACCAGACATTGCATTCGCTGTCAACAAAGTGTGCCAATTTATGCACGCACCTACAGAAAACCATTGGTCTACTGTCAAACGTATCCTACGATATCTAAAGGGCACATTTGATCTTGGTCTTCTCATCAGACATAACTCAGACTCTTTTTTACATGCCTTCACGGATGCACATTGGCAGGACACCGCTATTCAGGCCTTTTCTGATTCTGATTGGGCTGGTTGCCCTGTCGATCGCCGGTCCACGGGGGGGTTTGCAGTCTACTTAGGTTCTAACCTTATTTCTTGGACCGCTCGCAAACAAAGAACTGTCTCCAGGTCATCAACCGAATCAGAATACAAAGCTCTCGCAGGCACTGTTGCAGAACTAATTTGGCTGAAGGCACTTCTACGTGAACTCAATGTTGCTACCAAATCTTCACCCATACTTTGGTGCGACAATCTTGGAGCTACCTATCTTTCAGTTAACCCCGTTTTTCAGGTTCGTACAAAGCATGTTGAAGTAGACTATCACTTTGTTAGAGAACAAGTAGCTCAAGGTCAACTAAATGTCAAGTTCATCTCCACCAACGATTAGATTGCTGATGTGTTCACTAAGCCCTTGTCTTCTCAAAGATTTATCTTTCTACGGTCCAAGTTGCAGGTCGCACCCCGCCCTCAACTTGCGGGGGAATGTTAGACAAAATATTAGAACTTGTTTTATATATTTACATTCTAGAGGGATTACTTATGTAACTATTAACTCTATATATAGAGTCCTTTGTATTGAGTATCAAATCAATCAAAAACAATTACATACTACGGCTTTTCAGCCCAAGGAATATCAATCGAACTTGAATCCCTTATTGTGGAACGAAGGTCGATCGTATTCACCGATGTAAATAATGAGAAATGAAAGGGAAATGATGCATAAACAATGTGAAAGTGAGTTTCATAGTTTCATTGTTAGGGTAATAAAATAAATAAAAGTTTAATAATATATAAAGTACAAATAAAATATAAGAAAATACAAAGGTCTTCATTTAAAAGTTAAAACACAAATATACGAACATAAACGAACGCAAATCAACGAATGTTTACGAACACCTTACCGAACGTTCACGAACACAATCGAACGAACGAGACCTCTGTTCATGTTCGTTTATTTAACTAATCGAACGAAATTTCTTGTTCATGTTTGTTCGTTTATTAAACGAACGAACATAAACAAACTTCCCACCGAACGGTTCACGAATTGTTCCCTGAACGTTCGGTTTGTTTACAGCCCTAGTGACTACTCACCGAAATTCCAATTCCAATCCCCCACTCACCTAAAGTTGATGACAATGGTGTTCCCCTTAGACCGTGGGGTATGGTGTGGCTTGGGTTGGAGGCATGAGTTGACACGTGAAATTGGAGCCCCCCCCCCCCCACCGCCAAGTGACGTGCTCGTGGGGTATGGCGGGGCGTGATGCACCACTTGGGTTGGCATATTATTAAAAAAAAATTACAAAAATTTATAAAACTCACACAACATTTATAAAAAAAAACCGAAAATTTCATTAGATTTTTAAAAATTACATATTCCTAAAAATTACATTACATAATACCTAAAAATTACAAAATAAAAAACCTAGCGTGATAGGTAAATTTCAAAAAGGGCGATCTTGTGGAACGCCTTTCGCTCCTTGCCTAGAAATTCAATGTTCGCCACCGCCACCCGGTCCTCGTGGCTTAAATCGCCGCTCGGAACGGCTTCGTAGTAAGCCTTGAAACGATCGAGCTTGGGCCGTAGCTCGCGCCATTTATGTTGGCACGCGTTGAGGTTGTGGCGGTCGTGTCGGACGTTATGTTTGTAGGTTGCGAATGCTTCCGGCCAATATCGTGTTTGGCCGGGTTGCCGACCCTTCATAGCGTCAACGAAGCTTGTGACGAGAGCCAATTCTTCCTCGTGGGTCCAAGATGCCATCTTCTTCGGGTTGGGGTAACGGGTTCGTGGGATCAAGTGGGTAGCCGGTGGGGTAGCGATGGATTAGTGACGGTTTGAGATGGGGTAGCCTGTGGGGTTGGGGGTTACATTTATAGGGGATGTTGGGGGTTGGGGTGACCGCTTGGCTTGGCCAAACAGTTTGAATTTAAAATTCACACATTCAAACCCGCTATGACATCGCAGGGCCAAGCGAATAGATGGCCGCCACATCGGATCTTAAGACCGTCCCACGTCCGGCTTCAAATCCAAGCCTCAACCGAAGCCCACCCGGAGTGGTGACTTGGGCGTTTTCCCCCAACCCACTCCCCAACCCAAGCCCCATAGTCTTAGGTTAACTCACTCCCCGCATACACCTCTCTCACCCTTATAAAACTCATCACGTGCTAAACCCGGGTTCGGTGGTTATTATATTGTAACACGTCATCGGCCAATCTAGATTATCACAATTTAAACTTTAGTTGATGAGCATACGAATTTCCTACATATACAAAACCCAAATGGGGGAATAGTGTCAGGCCGCTGCCTGGCACTCTCTCATTTGACCAACACGTTTAATGTTTTATATCTATTTTAAAATTACGTTTTTGTCCCCAGCTCAAAATAAAAGTACGTTTTTGCCCCCAGCTAAAAATAAAATTACGTTTTTGCCCCAGCTAAAAAAAATTACGCTTCTTGTCCTCATCTCAAAATTACGATCTTGCCCTCAATACAAAATTACGACTTTCTCTGGCACTCTCCCATTGGACCAACCAGTTTATTACTTTATATCCATTCTAAAATCACGTTTTTGTCCCTCCCTAAAATTACAGTTTTGCCCCCAGCTCAAAATAAAATTACGGTTTTGTCCTGAGCTCAAAATTACGATTTTTCCCTCCATTCAAAATAAAATTGTGTTTTTGCCCCCACTTAAAAATTACGATTTTGCCATCTGTTCAAAAATATGATTTTCCCCGTTTAAAAATTGTGATTTCGCCCTCAATTCAAAATTACGTTTTTCCCCAGTTCAAAATAAAATTATGTTTTTGCTCCAGCTCAAAATTACAATTTTTCCCTCGGTTCAAAATAAAATTGTGCTTTTGCCTCAAGCTTAAAATTATGATTGTGCCCTTAGTTCAAATTTATATTACGTTGTTACCCCCAAGTTAAAAATTACGAATTTGCCCCTGTGAAAATTTACAATTTTGCCCCAGGTTCAAATTTACAGTACTGCCATTACTTTAGCTTTTGTCAATTTACGATTTTACCTCAGTCAAAAAATACGACTTTCACTCAGTTAAATATTACAATATTGCCATTGTTTTAGTTTTTTTTTATCAAAACTATAAAAGTGTTTTGTTTTAATTGGCTGACTCGATTTAATTGTTTTCCGTGTTAATGAGCTGACTAACACCCGCTCATTATTCGGTAATCGCCCCGCAACGCAGGCGGGGCACCAACTAGTTTTAAGACAAAATCAATTTGAACGATGGTACCATCATCCCGATGCTCTTTTCATTTTTTATACGACGAATTTCTTTACACTTTTGGAGACTTACACTTAAAATCTTACACTTAAATGTTACCATCAACTTTACTGGTCTCTGATCTCTATGCTCTTTTCATACACATCAATCTAATTACCGTTTATATTATTTATTCATTTGTTAAAAAAATAAAAGAGTTAATTACACAGATGCATCTAGTGGTTTATAGCTAGTTTCGTCTTAACATTTAAGCACTCCATCTAAGCATCAAATTCTGGTGAGATTTCAATAGTGAACCTGAATTACACTTCATTCTCAAGGTACACTATTAATAACATCAATACTCAATCGTAGCGAAAACTTGCACACATACATGCATACCTACTTGCATACATACTTACTTACATACCTACATACGTTCATGCCTACATACCTATTTGTACACGCTTACGTTCACATATACCTATTCACATACATATAAACATACCTACATACATGCATAAATACATACATAATATTATACATACATACATAAATACATACCATCACACATACCTACATTTCCTAAAACATGGAATAAACTGAGCATACTTAGTTTATAAGTGTTTAAAACGAGTTCGCAAGTCAAATCAGTCGAACAACCACATTTTTGCCCGTTATGTTGGCGCTCGCGGGCCGCGACAGACGTCGCGCTACGCGACGCCATAAACCCTTCACCGTCGCGCGACGCGAATTCCCCATTTCAACAGAACATTTGCTGCAGTTGCTGCATATGTCTCGCTAAACTTAATTCTACGAAAACGAACATAATTCTCTCGTTTGTGATCCGTTTTGCTCGATTCTTTTTCCTACGTGATCGTAATTTAATCCTTCATCACATGGAGTTAACATCCGACATCCGGATTAACGAAATTTTAGACTTTTAAGCTTTCGACTTATTACCTTTTTACAAAGTTTTTACCCGTTCATGCATTTATCAAAATAACCTGATTATTTAACCTCAATTTCTTATAAACCTATAATTTCAATGTTGTCTATCATATACGGTTCAGATCACGGGTTTCTTACATCTTCTTAACCCATTTTCGTTCGTGTGCTTATTTTGACCCGTTAAGGGTATTTGCACATTTTAATGCATCTTACTCTCAAAATCAAACTTTCGCTTTCATACTTGTCCTAAGTGTTCACTTAATCAAATAGATTGTTTCTAAACAACTTTTAAGGTCGTTTGGTCCGATATACCCATCAAGGGCGTTTTGGTCAACATTAGTTCTGTCCTTTACGACGAAGGACTTCATTACATATTTAACGATCCCACGACTTAATTACAACTGTAATCACACATACGCGGCTCGGGTCAAAGCTATGACCCATTTTAATACTTCATCCACTAATTTGCTAGTTAATAGCAACGCAAATCCTTTCGCTATTCACCCTGTGAATTCATAATACTTGACAATACAATCATTAGTCGACATCGCCAAATGGTGATATCTTCACCATTTGACCGATTCGGTCTAAAAGACCATTTCGTCCTTGTGGGGTAGTAATTATTTGTTATCCCCTCCATATAACATGTTCCTTTGTTGTTTCGTGATCAAACTTACCATAATACCCATTTACCCCTTTTGACCATCAAACTTAGTCTCTTATCATAGCCACATGTTCCGACTCGTATCAATACTTGTTGAAACAACATACTTCATATATTGGTTTATCATGTTCGTAACCTACACGATGAATATATATTCGACAAAAAAGGTGTAAGCTTAACTTACTTCGCATCCAAATATACTTCCCATGTGTATATGTTTCGTTTGACCCGCTTCTTTCCCAAACTTCCACGCCGCTTATCAAGCATCAAACTATCATATATTATTTTCAAGATAGTTAGCTTATTCATCGTTTACCACGATCCATTCAATCTCATGGATCTTATATCGAAATTATCATTCGACCTTATAACATGCTAATCTATCAAATCTTAGCCGAATTCTTTAAACATTCACACATATACGATTTCAAACATCATTAACATGAGCATATGATCATTTTCATCGTATTATACAAAACTCACTTCATAACTACTTTGTTAATCATTTACAAGTGATCTAATCTCAATTACCTCATAATTTCATCATGTACTTAGTGTGTATACTACCTCCTAAACATAGTGTACAACTAATTTATGCATATTCTTCTAATCTCATACATAATCCCTCCAATCCTAATACTAATCAACATGCATCATTCGTACATAAACATCAAACATATTAGCATCACATTTCTTTCAATTCCTCTAACAAGAATACATCATACACATCAAAATTCATCTATATTAAACAAGAATTGGACATAGGTGATCATTCAAGTCATCATTCTTATCATAACAAATGGGTTTCACCCCAAAACATCAAATTCACCCAAACCATGCATAATCCATGTTCTAGATGATGATTCTAACGCATGCTCATACTCAATTTCATACCAATTCATGGATTGGAACATAACCCACTTCGTGCAAGATCAACGATCTAGATTTTAAGACATACCTTATGATCCCCTTGTGAAGGTGATCATTAATCCATGCTCGGTTATGAATTTAGGCTTCATTTAGCCTTTCAATTTGATGAAAAGGATGAAGCTAGGGTTTTTGGCTCCATGGGAGCCTCCTGCTCCTTCTCGAACACAAGATGTGTGTGTTTGTGTGTGTGAGTTTCGTTATTTAGTAACTCAACTTTCATTTTATTCCATTTAGCCCCTCCGTGTTTTCCACTAAAACATGATTGACACAACTTTCATCTTTTAAATAGTTTTTACCATACACTCCACTAGGTTAAATAGCCTGGTCATTTATTTCATGATATGTCATATAGGAACATACGGCAAGTATAAACATTCGGGTTTTGGGGTGTTACAAGTCTACCCCTCTTAAATGAGGTTTCGTCCCCGAAACCTTCCTCATTCCCATTAAACATTAATTATCTTTCCTTCCCATCCATCAACAAGACCACGAGCCTATCTAATGACGACCTTCTATCCTCAAGAACCCGTCCCAGAGTTCTTATTAGTGTCACTTTCACCAATTATTGCTAGTGTCTATCTCGCTTCATAGCTAACGGTTTATTTATCATTCCAATACTCGTATATCACGTACAATATACCATTTTGTTTACTTGAAACAATCCCATTAGTAACATTCCTTTTTGTTCATTTCCAATATTCATATTATCTTCGTCGATTATACGATCCCACTTTGTAATTTATACGTACACCTCTATGTTTTACTTTGATAGGTACATCATAATAATAGGTAACTATCCATTCTCTATTCATAAACTATTCATATAATCGACTTCTTTCTAACAAGTCCATACCACCCATACCTTACTTTCACATGGCATTCATTTTACATTACTATTACTCTCATTTCATGCATCACTTAATTTACATGTGCAAGCGTGTCATGCAAGTTCATTAGACGATAGCTTAACCAATACCCGAAATTTTCGCTCAAGACTTTTAAGATTTACTTCTTAATGACATAGTTTTCTTCTTATGTCAAATGTTAAAATCAAACATTCCATACCATACCATACCTATTTCATCATTCATCTTGTAGGTCGTTTTCCATTTACTAATTCATACTTATCTGGCACGAGTTAAAACATTTTACTTACTTCGATTTCATTTCCTACTTCAGCAATCCGTAAACCAGATCAATCCGCTCCTTCATGAGTACTAACCGTACCAGGCCAGTTTTCATTCATCCTTGTAGCGAGCTTTCACTCGTGCACATTCGTTCACCAATTCAATTGGTTTCATCATATTGAGAGTTCTAC